>NC_142402.1:20138678-20292523 GCF_059441095.1 Idiotropiscis lumnitzeri
TTATTAATTTACTGTCGTGCATAAAACACAAAACATACAGCACACGAAAAAAAATGGGGAAAATTTGTTATAGAAATGCTTTAACGGATCTTAATTAATTCTGATCTCTTGGTTTGGGCCAGAACCGAGCTGCAGCTGTTTGATACTCTTTTGAGGGAATCCAGCAGAAGAGCATTACAGTAATCAAGTCTACTGGAGATAAAAGCATGGATAAAGTCTTCTTAGAGCATACAACCCCTCAAGCTGGATATGTTCTTCAGCTGGTAAAAGACTGTTTAAGCGACTGATTCCGATATGACTGCTGATCAGATCCGAATGAAACAGCACCCAGGTTTTGGACTTTTTGGTCTTTGGCTTTTAAAGACAGGGACTGGTGTTTCCTAAGAGCAATAATCTCTTTATTTTTGGCAAAAATAAATGACCTCAGCTCTGTTTTGGTTTGGTTGAAGGAAATTTTGCTTCCTTTTGTTTTTATTGAACTGTAGTCATTTGGGGGCAATGATAAATGTTGCTGTGGAGTATCCACGGAGCCATAATAACCAACATTGCGGTTCTGAGGAATTGGACCCAAAGGTAGCAAAGACAATGTACATGTACCGGTATATGTTGATGAAATAACAGACACCTGGGGATGTCTTTAAAGTTTTATGATTTTTAAAAAATTGATCATAGTGGGCGTATGTTTCCTTTGAAACCGGTCTTGACTAGTCGAGACACCTGTTGGTGTAATCATACACTGCAAAAACAGCTGACTATTACTGATGCGTCAAGCATGAGTCGCAGACAACTATAATTGAATTACTCAAAAGCTATGCAGAAATAGATGAGGTGTTAAAGTATGACGTATTCAACGGTGGTTTGTTTTGCGGTTGCATAGTATAAAAATACATGAATAAACATAGATAAATATGCAGTTTTTACTGTGAAATGGTTTAACGAAGGAGTATTTTTTCTGTTACATAAAACATCAACACTATCATAGACAAACCTCTTTTTCTACACAATGAGCCACTTGTTCAACACAGTGACAAGTCAGGGTGTTACATTTGATTTCCCCAGCCCTCTGCTGCCCTCTGCTGGCCAACTACGGACTTTCTCAAAAGTTGTCATTTCATAACAATATTGCATACATACTAAGTTATTTACACAATGATGCTGGCTTCCAAAGGAACTCATAAAAACATAAAAATGTCAGATTAATAGTACGTTGTCCTTGTGGTTCTCTACGGCGTCTTCCCACATTCTAAAAAATGTATGTTATGTTTATGGAAGACTTTCATTTTTTTCCATACGTATGAATGCTTGTTTGTCTCTATGTGCCCTAAGAAGTGCTTTAAAAAATGAATGTACGGGTTGATCTATTTAATGTCCAATTTGTAGTCTAATCCGGTTTTATGTCCGCTGGTAATACATAATGCAATCAAGAGTTCTGTGGCTGACTGTGACATATGATCATGTTGGCACAACCATGATGAGACATTGTTTGCAACTAAGCAACAGTCGTTAGAGTTGCCTGCAGGGCGATCTTATTTGGGGCAGATGGATGACCGCAAATGTTGGATCTAAGCAAATTTCAACAAATATGGAATAACAATATAAGTGGCCTCGAACCAAACTGACATGTAAGAACAAAATCCCTAAAAGCAAACTCCTCAATCAAACCAATTAGGCTATATTTCAATCGGTTTCAGTCATTATCTCGATAAGGGTGCATTACCGTTATTATTCATATTTGAACATTATACAGTTGGAAACGTCCTACCTTTAAAATCATATTGGCGCCACTTGTCTGTTCTTCATCCTCCATTAACTAGGAAGTAGTCTGCTACCTAACAAACAGATAGGCAAGAAAACACCCAAACAACATCAATTTTATAGCTTTATATAGCTATTTTTAAAGGACTGAAGGTCACCTATTAAGTGTATATTATAAAAACTACAAAGATGTATGAATTATTTTCACGTTTATTAATTCGTCACCATTGAAAAAGAGACCTTTTTTTAAATTTCTGCTTACATAACGGATTTGATTGATTAGCTTGCCATTCACTAGCCTTGGTGGAGAGCTGTGCTATTTTTCAGACTTTCCAAACATTTGTTGATCCAAGGCTCATATTTTACATTAGAAACATCTCACAGCGCAATATGACCTCGTCTCAAGTTACTCACAAATTGACTTACTCAGTGCGACATCTGGGCCTGTTCAGGTGAACACAAAGCCATTTATCTCCTGTAGGAATGGCAACAGATGGGGTGATGGCGGAAAAGCAATTAATTGGGCTGCCTGTCACTATACAGGTCAGTTAAAATACTTTAATATGTTTTCATTGTTTAGTGTATGTGAGGGTGGCGTCAGTTGAGTGGTGGATGACGTCATTGAGAGGGGACGAGCCAGGTCCGAGAAGATTGGGTAAAAAAAAAAAAGATTGGCTCAGGCAATTAATCTGAATGGGGAGCGTGTGGGTGTGAGTTGTGGCCATAAGCGGCTCCTGTTTAAATGTGTTTTATTCGCGATTGTTTTGGTTTTTAAAACGAACAGATTCCATTACCGACTGTGTGCATCCTTGACCACCGGGACAGTCATTACAATACTTTAAACATAGTAAACTATAATGCATTGTTCTGTAAAAAATAAGACTCTCAAAAGTAAAAATGGATACAGTTGTTTCATTATCTTTTTAAAAAACTACTAAACGTAGAGTTTCTGCAGATACGAATCATAATTTTGACGTCACTGCAGGCCCCTTTAACCACGCCTTTCCCGATGTTGCAGCAAAACACTTAAAGCGCTGCTCTTTTATTTTCCCACAATGCACCTGCAAACAACCAATGACGTATTCCCATGCTCCTGGGCATTTTTCTTGAAATCAGTTTTTTCCGAACATAGTAACATTGTGTAATTTTAAAAAATTGTGTTTTGTCATTTGTGACAATATTTCAGGAAATAAATGAAAAGATAAAATCCAACTCACATTTGATCACCGGCTATGAGATCACTCCGCATTTTATCTTTACTTCAGTAGAATAATATTCCATTCCAATTACATGTTTAAATGCCCTCCCTTTAAGAAAGTTTTAGGACCAATTTATGATCACTTGTAAAAAAGAAAAAAAACTCATTTGCAATCTCGTCCCTCCTGCGTAACCAAAGAGCGTTTACGAACCGCCCACAGGAGATGACAACAACAAAACAGAGCGAGCGAGGCTGCTAGCGTAGTTAGCTCCTCGCTGTCAACAACAGTTAACCCCTGTAGGTGTTTGTTACACCATCCCGGGTTGGATATAAGAAACAACGGACGTCTTTTTTTAAACGGCAATGCTGTCCACCAATACTGCTCCTCGCTCACCATGACTGTCATGAACCCAAGGCTAGCCGCGTCTTCGAGCTAGTGTTGCTAAGTTAGCTCTATGTTTGCCAAAGTAACCTGGCTTAGCTAGCTAGCTCTGTCGCTAGCTCGTTAGCTAGCCCACTCGCCTTAGGTAAAGGTGGAGACCCAACAACGGGAGATGCGGGTGAAGTGAGGTAAGACATTTCAGTTTTGAGGGTTTATTGCACAGTGTGTTGTCATTGATGTACTCTTGCACACATATGATCGTTAATATGTGCTTGTCCTGCTGTGATACGTCAGCTGTTTTTATCGACTGTTGTTGTGTTTGGCTAATAGCTACTTAGCGCAGTTAGCAGGGTATCATTAGACTGGCTAACAGATGCCACTCGTTTCAGTTATGCAAAGCCAGGCTATGGATACCCACGACCAAAAAAAAAAAACAACAAAAAAAAACATGACAATCAAAAAAAAAAACATGACAATCAGTTGTCCCTTGTGTGACCCTTCTACTGAAGGGCCTCGAGTTGAATTGCTGGTGACTTGTTTTTAGAGCTCTTAACATTTGAATGTGTTCCCAATGTCGCCATTGTAGGAGCAGTGAAATATTTAACGTACACCGCAGGTCAAAGTGGCCATTTATTTGGGAACATGACATTCTTTTGACAGGCATGCGTTACTCCTGGCAACATTTTGACTCGGCGTGTAAACATGACTTCGAGTGGCGTTTCAACAATGTTTCACATAAAATACGCCGTTCGTGTTTATGTCGCATTATCCAAACAGCTAAAACTGTTCCAGTTGCTTTTATCACTTTCCTAAAAAGAAGATAAGCGCCAGGATGTTTGTTTATGTGCATGCAGTTGTCATATTCATGATGAGTTTAGAGTATGTATAAATGTGGTGAAAATAATCTAAAAATATTTTTTCAAATGCTATTTTTGAACAATACAGCCTCTTCATAGTTCTTAATGTCTATTTTGTCACTTCATTGCAATAGTACAGTTATTCCCTTTGATTGTGACACAAATAACCGTCAACTGACATGGCTTGAAGAATTTCATTTGCTGTGCGTTTACTCTTTGCAGGGTGGCCTTGTAAGACTAAATGAACAAGTGCGGAGACCTGCGGCCGATTCATCATGAAGTTGTATGTGTTCCAGGTTAACAATGGCAGCACGCTGACATTTGACACCGACCTTGCTGTCCAAACGTAAGAGAAAACGGCCATTCAGCACCCTGAAGTGCCGGTCTTCCTGCCATTTTCGCATCGGTCTAAATGTTATTTTATTCCCTTTCCTTTCTCAGCGTACTGGAGCTTAAACATGCCATCCAGGCGAAGTATAAGATTGCAATTCAACATCAAGTCCTTGTTGTCAATGGAGGGGAATGTATGGCTGCGGAGAGGCGCGTCTGTAGCTACAGTGCTGGCACTGTAAGTGTAGAATATTGTTTTCACGCCGTCTGTTCACCAGCCCGCTATGCAATTCTAAAAACTTCAAAGGAGATCGTGCAAAAAGCCCACATTTACACATTTTTACCACAACATACTGTTAATACATGATAATGCACATTTATCTGACCGTTGCTTTATATTTTCTCATACATTTAGTATGGCCTTTGGAGGGCTGAAATAGCTCATGATCGCCCTTCAGGTTCCTTTTTTGGGGTTTGATGTTTTTTTTTTTACTGTATTACTGAGCAGCCATGACAGAAACATATGCAACACATTCTTCTGGCGCAAGATGCATCATCACGCTTATATCAGAGGATATTTTTTCAAAAAATGATTAGGAAATTGATTCATTTTGGAATTGGAAAATGTTAAGCGCAATTCCACTTTATACCATGCCTGGAATCTTTGCCCTAATTGTGTTCAAATTACGTTGAAAATAAAGATTTGAGGTGTTACAGCAGCAAAGATATAGATCACACAGAGTCGGCGGCGTAAGGTAGCCGTTAATGTATAACATTAGCAGCAGACATTCATAAAAAAGCATGCAAATATACACAGTATAAACGTATCTAAGTGTAAGGAAACACTCCTAATGCCTGTCCATTATACAGAGGGGGAAACACTGTAATGATAAAAACTACTGAATGATTGAAAATAGTGCAATCATAAAAATATTGCAATGATAAAAGTACTGTAATGGTAAAAAGTACTGCAATGATAAAAGTACTGCAATGATAAAAGTACTGTAATAGTGAACGTCCTGTAATGGTAGAAATGCTGCAGTGATTTAAGTACTGTTATAAGAATAAAAGAGAACGAGTCACTACTAGCCACTTTTGGAGGAATCAGAATTGACACGCCCTCGTTGTGTTGATTCACAATTTGTGGCCGTTTTCCTCCAGGAAACAAACCCCATATTCCTGTTCAACAAGGAGATGATCTTGTCCGACCGGGATCCAACCATCCCCAAAACCACCTTCTCCATTGAGAGTGAGATTCAAGTGAAGGTGGAAGAGTCGCTACTCATGCCAGCCGTCTTTCACACCGTTGCCTCTCGAACACAACTTGCTCTGGTAATTGACTGTCAAACACTTCCTAAATAACACTTGACGTTGCCTTTTTTGATTTTCTTCATCACAACTCAATACGAAGCAAAGAGCACGTTGACAATCTCAACATGTGCCAGCTTTTGATCAAATTGAACACGTAGCTTTGCAAATGGTCCGTGCACTGATCCTAATTTACAAGAATAACTAAAAAAGGTGTGAACTGGCTTGGATGAATAATGTCGAGTATTTTCGCGACCATAAGGTGTATTAAAAGTCGTCTCAGTTACAGGTGCCAGTTCTTTATTTAACAAATGCATAAGGCTGCATCTTGGATCCATCATTTGACTGATATGTGTTCTGCATGCTGCACAGGAAATGTTTGAAGTTGCCAACAAGCTTAGCTCGTTCTGTGAACGTTTGGTTCATGACGAACACCTCCAGCACCAAGGCTGGGCCGCCATCATGGCCAACCTGGACGACTGCACGCTGTCCTATCAGAAGCTGCTCGTGAAATTTGACACTGCGTACTCGACGTACCAGCAGGATCTGGAGGAAATTAAGTTTAAACTTACTCGGTAAGTGTTGCCACTCGGAAGAGAGTATGCCAGATTAAAACCATGTTCTTTGCGCGACTGTGTATGTAGCAGTCGTTTTGTGTTGCCATACAAGTGTAAAAATAAGGTAAGTGCTCTATCTGAAAAGGACTTTGGCGCATGAGGCCGGTCACGGCATGTGCCTCGGAGAGATCTCTTTGTGGCGTATGCTCAGTTCTTTAGCGGTGATGTTTACAAACAAGTGAATCTTGATGAAATCAAATGTCTGAATGCGTTTTTCTGGTTCCAGTTAAAAAGTGAAACTCCTGCATAGCTTCGATAGGCGACTTTCACAATTTTCTTATAGAGCTAACGAAAACCAAAAGTTGCTCCCGTTTTATTTCAATAGCATATTGCACTCAACCAGGTGCGGGAAATGTGAGTCACGTTTTGTTGTCGCCATCCTTGTGTTTTAATTGCACTTAATTGTCACAGGCTGGGGACAGCAGTCGCCGTGATGGCCAGGATACCTCTGCTAGAATGTTTGACGAGACAAAGTCATCGAGAGCACATGAAGAAGTCCTCCTCCACCCCGGAGAAAGATTCAGACGAGACGGAAGAAGAAAAATCCACTGACTCGGTGCTATGTGCCCCGGATGCAAAGCAGGACCTCAAGGTACCGGGTTCTACCGAGACGTCCAAGAGCGAAGGTGCCGGTGAGCGAGACGGGAGTCAGATGACGGGCAGCGGAGGGCTTAAAGCCGCGCTGCCGGATGAAGACATCCCCAAGCCCGGCAATGTGCCACAATTCAATGTCACGCTGTTGGACTGGATCAACGTGCAGGATCGACCTAACGACGTGGAGTCTGTTGTTCGGAAATGCTTTGATTCCATCAACAGGGTGAGCTGCTGTTTATAATTCATGAAAAAAAAATAAATGTGTGGAGGATCAAAACAAAACAAAAACAACCTTGCAATTGTTTTTTCCAACAGCTTGACCCGCGCATCATTCAACCCTTCCTGGCGGACTGTCGCGATACCATCGCCAAGTTGGATAATCAAAACATGAAAGCCATCAAGGGACTGGAGGACCGGTTGTACGCTCTCGACCAGATGATTGCAAGCTGTAAGAAGCTGGTCAATGAACAAAAAGAACTTGCTCAGGTGTGTTATCGGCCCCCACAACGACTCATAATCGGTATCGGCCCTGAAAAAAGCATATCGTCTAATAAATACCGACTCGCAACTTCCGAACAGCACAACGAGTTGACATGTTGATCTGGTCGCCTTTTCAAGTCAAACAACCAAATGTTGCCGAAAAAAGGGTATTAGCCCAAGAGAGAATGTCTTCTATTTCTTGACATTTCTGTGAATCTCTTGCAGGGATTTTTAGCCAATCAGAAGCGGGCTGAAAACCTGAAGGACACATCTGTTCTGCCCGACTTGTGTCTGAGTCACACCAACCAGCTGATGATCATGTTGAACAACCACCGCAAGCTGCTGGACATCAAAAAGAAGTGCACCACCGCCAAGCAGGAGCTGGCAAACAACCTTCAAGTCCGACTCAAGTAACGTCGCTTTCGCCCGCCGCCTTGCAGGTGACGGCTTTGCGCTCGTTTTGCAGACCTGTCGTTTGAATCTTCGCAACAGATGGTGCTGCTACGTGATGCTCCACGCCGACCAGGATGGTGAGAAGCTTCAGGCTCTGCTCCGCCTCCTCACCGAGCTCCTGGAACGGGTGCGCGTGGTTGAAGCCCTCAGTACCGTGCCGCAGATGTACTGCTTGGCGGTGGTGGAAGTTGTGCGGAGGAAAATGTTTATGCGACACTACAGAGAGGTCCGTTAGTCTTGCCTAGCGCGTTATTTCTGCGTGTTGGGCGTGGTGACGCAAACTGCGCATTGTTTTTCTTTTCCCAGTGGGCCTACGCACTTGTGAAAGACGGCAAACAACTGTACGAGGCCGAGAAGTTCAAAAGGGAGAACTTTGGGAAACTCTTCAGTAAGGCCGAACAATGCTCTTGTCGTCTGCTACTTGTTGACGTCACACGCGAGATCATGACCCGAACTGCTCTTTCAGGAAAGTCCTTCCTCAGAAATCGTTTGTTCCGAGGGCTGGACGCGTGGCCTCCGACTTCATTTTGCGTAAGGCCTTCTGTTTCTTGAATGAAAGCATTTTAACACGTCATGGTCACGTTCGTTCACGCCGCCCTCCATTGTTGACAGACGCGGAGACCACGAAGATTTGACGATGAACTTCCAGACATCTCGCTGAATGACTTGCAGTACTTGAAATCGTGTTGTCCCGTGGAGGTGCAGCCTTTCCTCATGTGAGCATTTCGCTCTTGACGCTTGTATAAAAATCCACAATTAGTTTGATTTTAAAATCCATTCTCACTTTTTTTTCTGGGCAGGGTTCCGACAATGTGTGACTTTGATCCCTTGCATCAGCACGTTCAGAAGCTCACTCGGCTGGTCCAAGCGACACAGAGTTTGGACGACATGTCTGAAACGATCACGAACCTGCTGAGTGAACAAAGGGTAAATAAATTTGCACCTTTCGACGGGGCATTATTCAACACGAGAAGAACGAAATGCTTCAAATTGACAGATTTATGATTTTTGTTTGATTGCACTTGATGGTTTTCTTTACATTTTATTTATTTTTTATTTTTTAAGCGCCACAACCGTTCACATTTGTCTTGTCTTTCCAGGCGTCTTATAGCCAGAGCACGCACAGGTCAACATCGTTGACGCCTCAGTCCGCAGAAAGCCTACCTGAGCCGGGCGCCACCTCCAAAGCTCCCGCCACCCTCAGCCTTCAAGGTGCCAGCTCTCATCCGCTCCACGTTCCCGCCCCTTTAGAGGACCTTTCCCCAGACAGCATCGACGCGCAAACGTTTGACTTCGAAACCATCGGCCATCCCAACATGGAAGGCGTTTTGCAGCCCGGGTCCCTCGACTTGGATTCCCTGGCCGAGAGCCCCGAGTCCGACTTCATGTCCGCCGTCAACGAATTTGTGATCGAGGAGAACCTGACCTCCCCGAACCCCATCAGTGACCCGACCAGCCCCGAAATGATGGTGGAGTCTTTGTATTCATCCGTCATCAACGCCATAGACAGCAAGCGCATGCAGGACACCACCATCCTGCAGAGGGAGAACTCGAGAATCGCCGTGCTCCACCAAGCCATCGACAGCTATCGACTGGCCGCCGAGGAGTCTCACTCCAACCTGAGGTGTGTCAAGGACGACCTGTGCCGCCTGCGCAGTCAGGTCTCGAAAGAGCAAAACGACTTTGGCTTTGCCCTGAGGACCGTGAGCTCGGAGGTGCGCGACACGGTGGACAACATCTGCCGGGCGCTCGAGCTGGAGCTGAAAGAGCAGCATCGGAGCGAGATTGTGGCCGTTCAGCAAGCATATGAGGAGCAGGTCCACTCGCTGACGGAGGACAACCAAGTCAACCAGAATATCGTGCGAGACGTGCAACGGGCCATGCTGGAGCTGGAGGGGCTGATGGAGCGCAAAGAAAAAGAACTCAGCCAGCTGGAGGGCGACAAGGCGCTTTGGCTCGAAACGGAAAGCGACCTGCGAGAGAAGATCAAGGAGTCCGAGCAGCTGACGAGCGAGCGCGAAGCGGAGCTCGAGAACCTCTCGGCGTGCAGAGACTCACTGAAAAGTCAGCTGGAGAATCTGCATTTGGAGATCGAACGTGGCCAGCAGAAGATTAGGCAGGAGTTGGAGGCTGAGGCGCAGACGCTCTTGAAGGATCTTGAGGGCAGATTGAAGGTGGAACATACAGCACGACTGGATAACCTCACTAAGGATCATCAGGAGGCTTTGGAAAACATCGCTGCTGACCACGTGGCTAAGCTAACGGGGGCAACAGAACGCCATAACAGTGCCCTAAGGGAGAAGGACCTCCAAATTAAAGACTTTGAGGCGCGCTATGCTGAGCTTGCAGATCTGCGTTGCAAATTGGAGATGGAGTTGGCCCTCAAAGAGACAGAAGCAGAGGAGGCGAGAGTCCTCCTCGAGCAGACCAAGATGCAGCAGGCCGGGGCGGTGAGCTCCCAGGTCGCCTCCGAGACGCGGGCGCTCAGCCAAGAGCTCGCAAAGACCAAACAAGAACTTGAGGTGAAAAACGAGGAGCACGAGACGTACCGAGCCGAGGTGAAGAACTTCTTGAAGATCGAAAAGGACCACTGCATCTCGGAGCTGGTGGACCGACACGATGAGGAGATGGCACGGTTGCAAAGCCACGTAGCGTCCGTGCAGCAGCGGGCACATGATGCTGAGCGCAGCCACGCAGAGCAGCTGGAGAAGCTCAAGCGGGAGCTGGACCAGACGAAAGAAAAGGAGCTGCAGTTTGGGAATTTCCAAGAACTGGAGCGGGAGTTGAAGGCCGCGAGCAGCGACTTGCTGGCTGAAAACCAGCTTTTACGGAAAAGACTCGAGGAGGAAGCCTCAGATGAAGCTTTGAAAGTGTTGCAGTTGAAAAACGAGGAGATAGAAAAGCGACTGTCCGACAGGATACGGCAGCTTGAGGACGAGCTTCTTAACAAGCCGTCGTTATCGAGGTAGAACTCGCCACAAAGTCTCAAACGTTTTAATAATGAATGAACGCCAGTTTTGCAATGTAACCTCTCACGTTGTGCTTTTCAGCGACGCGGGGCTCCCCCTGCGCGCCGAGAGCCGCGCAGATGCACCCCTCTCTCTGGACTCGGCCCTGCAGCAGGAGAGGGCCTCCCTGCAGAGCCAGCTGGAGCTCCTGGAGAGGAGGAAAAACGAGGAGATCCAGAATCTCAAGACCTCCCTGATAGCAGAACAACAGGTCGGAACTTCTTTGTGCAACCATTTTTTTAAGTCTTTTTTGCTGGTTCTTTTCAATACAAGTCGGAAAATGGAAGCTTTTAGAAAACGTTCGGAGACACAACCTTTCTTAAACGAAGGACATAAATGTGTGTCGGTCCTTTGACTGAAGTGTGACAACGGATGTTTTCGATAAGAAGTCAGACAAGCAGTCATTGTGGTTTTGGAACTGTGTGCAAATAACAAATTGGTTTTGGAGCGTGCGTGAATTCAGATGAGAAAAAAAATAGGCTGTGGAACTTTACGAAAACGGAAACAAAAAGCTGATTATTTTTCGATGTCAATCGCATTTGAATACAAATTGACAATGGCAGAAATGAATCGATGACCGTATTTTCCAGACTAGAAGGCGCATCAGAACGTAAGCCGCAGCAACTCTTAAAGAATAAATAAATAAAGAAAGTTTTATCTTGTTCAGGGATATTGGGCCGCCCTCACAAATGAAAAATTAGAGACAGCAGTTCATACTCGGCTCACTTTGTATACGTGACCAAGACTACAGCAAAGTTGCATTTCCATGCTAATGACCACCAAGTTGTTGCGCCTAAAGTCTTCGTGTGTTTCTTTAGACAAACTTCAACACTGTTCTGACTCGTGAGCGGCTGAAGAAAGAGCAGATCATCAGCGACCTCACGGAGGAGCTGCAGAACGTCACCCAACAGCAGGAAAAGGACAAAGGTGAGCGCCCTCAAACGTCCTGCCGACGACGCCCGTGACGACTCCATCGTTTGCTCCCGCAGCTCTGATCGAGACTCTCTCCGAGGACCGCGCCAGCGTGATGCAAGAGAAGAAGCACCTGGAGGAGGAGCTGAACCGCCTGCGCAGCACCACTCTGGTCTCCTCGGCCATCTTCAGCACCCAGCCGTCGGCGCACGAGGTCGCCGGCGCGTGTTCGTCCGAGCTCCTGGCCGACAGCGACAGACTGGCCTCTGTGGCCACCTTGAGGGACGACGAGCAAGTCGACTCGGCGGTGGAGGCCAGCATGGTGGCCGTCCAGTAAGCCTCACATTGGAATACCAACCCAAAAGATTTGACGAACATTGACGTTGCAGAGCATCACGTCACGCTTCTCTTTCTTTTTGTGTGTCCAGTGATAACATCCTGATGTCAGAGGAAAAGCAGAGGATTCTCGTACTTGAGAGGGTATTTACACACTTGACGTTCACAAAACTGGTGACGCGATATGTCTGAGCACAAGCCAAGCACAAAGTCAGAGGACATGTCTGTAGACCTCTCCGTGGATTGTCTCGAGGCGCATATCTATGGAGGGCTACGGAACAAAAACGTGCTGCAATGAGCACAGTGACTTCCATAATCTGCAAATGGAAGAAGTTCCAAACCAGTAGGACTCTAACCGGAGCGTTGGGCGGGAGAAGGGTCTTAGTAAAAGGAGTCAACTCCTACCTGGAGTTTGCCAAAAGGCACCTGAAGGACTCTCCGACCATGAGAAAGAAAATTCTTTGGTCTGACGAGACAAAGATGGAACGGAGCTCGGAGACGAGTCAGGATTTAGGGAAAGATGAATAACATGGCAACGTACGGCGAAAACCTGGCACCCAGATTTATGAAAAAAATAGAGAAGTAAAAAATCTATACGAAGCCATGCTAATTATTATCTTATCAACTACACTATGGTGATAAAGTCACCGCCTCCTTTAGATTTTTCCTGTGGTGAGTGTGATGCACGTTAGACAAATGCAGCCAGTTGCTCCTTTCATGTTGTCTGGCAACAGCGCGAGCAAGCTTGGCGTCGCTTCCTGATTGGCTAGTGTTATTTCACGTCACAATGATGGAATCCTTGATTCTGTCTATCCGTGTCTTGACCACACGCATAACAGAAATATTGAAGAGGTTTAGCATTTACGATTAGCGCCCCTGATTGTTTTTCAAGCAGCTCTTGGAGAAGAAAAAAAAATCATAGTTTACTCTCAGTCCACACCACAGGATGAAATAATCTTTCATAAACATCTGATAACGATGTTCATATTTGGCCCGTTATTTGGTTCGTGTGTGCCTCGCGTTACACACGGAGCGGCATCCTGCCTCTTTTTCAGCTCTGACTTACCCAGGGCAGAAAATGACCTGATTTAATTTGTGGTGCGCCTTCCAAATTGTCATGATGGACCTACAAAAACCTTCCCACATCAGAGAGGAAACACAACATTATTTTTGTCTGGTCTAATGAGTGTCGGCAATGATTTGTTTCAGACTTTACACATGAAGGAGGAAGAGAACAAGCGTCTCAGCCAAAGACTGGTGAGTCCACCTTTGCTGCTATGCTCAAGTTTCTCCGTTAGGTGGCAGTAGCATCAAAGAGTAGAATCCGGATGAAGCCACTGACCATTTCTCAACTAAATTTGAACTTAACGATAAATGAAGGCTGGATACAGGCTCCCAAAAAAAAAAGTACAACATTCACAATCAGACAAATATCCAGTCATGGTTCAAGTGACATTGCTGTTTTTTTTGTTGTTTTTTTTTTTTTTTTTTTAGATGTCTCACAGCATGTCGTCTGTTTCCTCGCGGCAATCCGACAAAATCGCCATCAGAGAGTAAGTGGCCAAAACGTCATTTTCAATTTCCCCAAAAGTCGGAACGGGTCGGAATTATGCGCTTGCTTTCATGATTTGCCTGCCTCAGTTTCCAGGTTGGCGATTTGGTGCTCATCATCCTCGATGAAAGACACGACAACTATGTGCTGTTCACCGTCGGCCCGACTCTCTACTTCCTGCACTCGGAGTCGCTCACCGCGCTCGACCTCAAACCGGGTTAGAGACAAAAATTCCAGTTTATTTCAGCAAAATGTTTTTTTCCCCTTTTAGTCAACGATCGCGCTTGACAAGTCTTTGTGTTGTGCTTGTGTAGCATCGGGGACATCGCGGCGGCCGTGGGTGCTCGGAAAGGTGATGGAGAAGGAGTATTGCCAGGCTAAAAAGGTATTTCGTCCGATCATAACAAGCGTATAAGTTGGAAAGTCTCTTGTGTGGGCTGTGTTCGGAATCACTCCCCCTCCATTTTGTCGTGCTGTTGGAATTTCCATAAAATACACTCATCTTAAAATGATACAATGTCTTTTTTGGTTGATTTATTTCTGACAGAAGGTAAAGCAGCGGAAGGCGATCCGATACGTTCCATGTCGTTTTACGCCAGTTAAGATGAATATTCGAACCTTGCGGGAGTCGAGTAGGAAACGTGTGGATGATTCCGAACACAGCAGCCGACTTTCGGGAGCGTCGGGCCTCACAAAAGTTCTTCCCGTGTTCTCTTACCAGGCCCAGAACAGGTTCAAGGTTCCTCTCGGAACCAAATTCTACAGAGTCAAAGCTGTTCCGTGGAACAGAAGAGTATAATAACCAAGTAAGAAAATTTAGACGTCATCTTTTCTTTCTACCCCTACCGAGACATAACATTTCCCTTGAAAGAACTTTTAAAAAAAGAAAAGAAAAGATGAACAGGAAAACTCTAGGTCAGCATCATGCAATTTATAAGTCAACAACACTACTCTCCTGCTATGATATTTTTTTTTTTTGGTTTTCTTTTTAAGCTAAATTTGGTTTTGTGGACCAAATGCTATTAACATTAATAATTAGGGCGATGCCCTATCTTCTGTGGCATGAAGCCATATGACCTGCGTGTACAAAAAAAAACTGAACAAAATGTAAACAGCATTAGTTCTCAGCATTATCAGCATTTGTGGAAAATATTGTTGTCATTATCAAAAAAAAATCTATATACAATACATTTATTATGATGATTAATGTTTATGGAGGAATGTTCATGGCATGCACATTGATATGTTTTCTTTGATTTGACTTATCCAGATAAGTGTCGTAGTGGGAAAATGTAGTTGTTCCTCACAGCAAAGCAGTCTGGCCCTCTTGTGAATACTGACATGTACATTCTTGTGGCCGAGCTGAGCGGGGGGGGGGACAAACAAATCACCTTTGCAATCCTGAAAATGCACTTTGAAAATCAAAGAAGAAAAAAAAAACGACGAAACAAGCGCCGCTCAACCCCCCAAAAAAAGGAAAAAAAATATTTTGGGGACGCAACGGCGCTCTCATGATGATTATTACGTCAATAATCATGCACAAACTTTCTGTTGGAAAATGTCGAAAGGAACTCTTGTGTGACGTCGTTCCATGATGAGACAAAAATTGTACATGGGCCGTCAGATCTCAAGTGTAGTAAGACTTGACTGTATTGCAAAAGAATAGAGTTTTGAAACAATAAAGGATGGATCCCAAATACACTTTCACGACCTGGACTTTATTTGGTATGCAGTGAAATCTCAATTTGGTGCACTTTGACGGAACCCAAGTTAGCGTAGCAAAAAAAAAAAAAAAAAGCGATATTTTGCCTTCCAGTAAGTCACAGTTGCATATTCCGAATTGATTGCACTTTTAATTTAGGGGGATCACATTTTTGTAAGGGTTTTTTTTTTTTTTTAATTCTCAAGGTGTCGGCTTTAATGGACCCAAAGTGACTCAGCTGAAGTTCGCTTCACTCAAATTTGTACTACTCGGTCATTCCATAATTGCAAAATAAATATGTAGCCCACAATGAGAAGTGTAAGCATAAGACATGTTTGCCATCTAGTGGTAATTGGTGAAATTACAACTTTTCCCAATCAATGGAAAATCGACAAAGGGATGCACTCATGACAACCGTGCCTAAGAAAAGTTAGCTTCCATATTTTTTAAACTCCAATTTTGCCTTTCACAGAACTGCAACGCACGATAATAAAACTGAAGGTAGCTTAGCAATTAAAAAAAACTAATCTTTTTTTTCTTTCTTTTTTTTAAGCTGCTGCACTTCATTTTGTTCAAGTTCCAGATGGATTGCAATTTTACTTTGGGACACACTCCCAAAGTACCTTAAAAATAGTTATTAGTGACTTCAGGGGCATCTATAATAACCAATTGCTTTAATCACACCTTTAAAAAAAAAAAAAAAACAGTCGGGGGAATTCGGCACACTATATCGCACATTCATTTAATTTCCCTTTTGAGGAAGCGTTGCATTTGGCACGCGGCTGCAGGCAACAGACTTCAAAACGGCTTCAAATAGGGGGGCCCGGGAACGCCGCGGCCCTCATGGAGACGCGAGCCCACCAACATCACTTTCCCAGTTCACAGCGGGGTGCATCGCAGCTCGCCGCCGAGCGCTCCCTTACCATGTGGGTCTCGGGGTGTTTGAACAATGTTTAGCTCCATTTCCTCCGCTCAGCATAAGCCTCTTGTCACATTTTGGATGGCTCCTTCATAAATTGATGGTGTGATTCCTACAATTTTCGGGACAGGCCTGAATGACAAAATATGCAACACAACATTCGATACCGAGGTGGCTGGCAAGCGCCGAGCATGTGCACTGGACAGGCTCTTAGTGTAAATGTTTACAACCCCCCGCTGAGCTCGGCGCTGCCTGGAGTCGCTCTCGTCAGGCTGAATGGGATGCCGCGTTGCCATGTGCGCCCGTTTTCCACTGAAACCTTTGAAAGGCTGTCAAACTTCTCCCTGCAAACACTTGACGACCCCTCCTCGGCGCAGGCCAGCTTTTAATTGGCTAGAGAGGAGAAGGGACCGGACACCATAGTGGGCACCTTTGAGCTTCCATATTGTTTGTAATGGATTGAAATAGCAACAACAACCCGCCCCCCAAAAAAAAATCTACAATAGATAAATAAATTCTTTCTTCATTCCATTAGGGAAAACAAAGCAGAGGAATAAAATGGGACCAACACACACAATGGAAATTGTTGAGCAGTAAAGATGTCCGTACAATTTAGGGAAAATAAAAAGTGGTAAAAAGTAAGTCTAAAAAAACCTGAAAAATATTCAACATAATCAGATGTACAAATACTCGAGATATAAATTTTTAGCTCAATTAAGGCTGCGACTAATGATTATAATTGATTAATCGTTTGAGTTGCCGATTATTCGATGAATCGGATAAAAGAAATGTTTTCATTTTCATCTCTCAAAAAAATTATTTCAAAATGAACAAACAATTTGGGTCAAAAATGTATTTTTTTTTTTGTTTTTTTCTTCAAATCAGTTTGCTTTCATGCTGGACGACAGAAAGTAAATTTACAGTTGAGGCGCTGAAATTTTGAGTTTTTGAATCATTTTAAATTAAACAAAGTTTCAACGCTGTCCAAATATCAATTTAATTGTTCCACTTTCAGATCATTTAAAGCAACAGATACATTTCCTGAAAGTGGCTTGTACATCTGCCTCACAGTTTTGAGGTTGGGAGTTTGAATCCCGGCCTTCCTTTGTAACGTTTGCGTGGGTGATCACACACTCGCACAACCCTTCTCACATTGCCTTTAGCCGACTCAAGTGAGCTTATTAGCAGATGTGTAAAAATGTATTTGTAATCCTCAGTTCCCCATCTTAACGAAAGCCTACAGTCTCGAATTTGGGTTTCAAATTGGAAAGTGAATTTAAATTGGACCAGCCACTTAGTGTTGTTACTAAATCCATTTTTTTCTTGTAAATTCTAGGCAGCTAGCAAAAGCATAGCATCTCCTTTCACGTCTTTGTTACATCTCAGGTGGGATATTTTAATACATTTAATTTTGGACTCAGCCAGTCCTCCTTCAAGGATCTCCAGTTGCTCTAAAATACTGCTGCGCGCCTCCTAACTGGAGCTCGTAGGAGGGAGCACATGACTCCAATTCTGGCCTCCTTTTGTTGTCATCTGTACATTTTAGAGTTCATTTAAAAATTATTTTATTTGTCTTTAAGTAGTCATGCCCTGTGCAAATGAAAATGCCCCCCCCCTCATTAGTTTTCACCTTTCCTTTCATGTATTATCTGTAAACTGTTTCTAATAGTTTGGTTTGACCTCCAAAAGGGGGCTGACGTATTCGAAACAGTTCAACAAATTAGCATAATGTCAAATTGTCCGACTCGATGGAGCTTTCTTGCGTTTTGTTTGTGTCATTCCCTTCGACTGTACTGAACGCTCGGTGCATTTGAAGAAGTCAACTTCGTTTAAAGGCATGTAATCAGCCGCCGAGATGCTATTTGATCGGGCCACCTCCGCTAATACGGCTTTAAAAAGGGGCCTCCGCTGCGATCCAAAGAAACGCCACAATGCCTTTTTTCCCCCCGTGTCAACAACACGCAAGCTGCCGACGCTAAATGAAGGTTTAGACGAGCGCACGGGAAACATCAAGACCACGTCGGCGGTGATTCACAAAGAATGTCAAATCGCGCCCTTTTGTCACGCGCCTCAGCCGCCGTTTGCAGATAATACACAAGTTTTATTTGATTCCCTGACACTCGGCGAGATAGATGCGAGGCTGTAAATAAACAAGCATTGTTTGGCGAGGGGGGGGGGAATATATGCGTGAACTTCAAATGACAGATCAATGAAAATGAATAGGCAAGCCTTCTTCGCGTAACAGTTTTTATATTTTTGAAATCTAAATGAATGCCAGCGTTTGTTGGAAGAAGAGCCAAGGGGAATTAAGGCTGAAAGTGCAAAGCAAGGAGGAAATCGACTTAATGCCATCACATTTCCGCCCTATTCATTGCCTGCGAGAGAGAGAGAGAGAGATTAGGTTCCATATCTGCTGTCAAGTGGAGAAGTTCACCGAAACACAATAATGATCAAACAGACATGCTTTAACAGACATGCTTCATAATCTCATCCGCCATTGTGCCTCGACTACAGGTTGAGGAGGAAATCTTAGACAGGGCCAGATTAAATGTGTGATGAAATGTCGGTGAAATATGACTGGAAGCCTGCTTGAGTTGTTTTTTTTCCTTCTCTCTTCTTTTTCTTTCCGCAACCCACATAATCGCTATTAGTAACACACGCATCCGCATACATTTGAAATTTCAACACATTTATCGGTTCGGGATTGGAAATTGTCACCAAGTGATGGCAGCGTTTTATGGCTAATTAGCGGTGTGAAAGGGGAGCTTTGGAGGCTCCCTCGCAAAGGGAAAAACTGCGTAGGTTTGTCGTACCCAAAAGGCACATTTTGCAGAAAAAGTTTGGCGGCGAGCGTCGAGTGTGCCTAACGAGATGAGAAGTGGATCTCTGTTTGCGTTTTAAGAAAAGTTGAGAGCCGCGGAAATAGAAAACCATCAAATGCGCATTTTGTACCAAAGAAAAGTCATTGGGAAAAAAGTGCAAGTATCTGTTTGTGATATTTCCTCTTTTTATAAAAATGTTTTTTTTTTTTTTTTAGGGAGAGAACATTACGTAACCATACGATTCTTTTCACAAAAATATATTGTGAAAGGCATTTTGTGTTTTTTTACATTGCAGTCTTTCAATTTATTAAATTAAAGTTACCGTCCGATGCAGCTTTGATGTACATGTTAAAGTTTTTGAAGATTTGTGAGACCTTAAAAAAAAAAAAAAATTAAAAATGAGAAAATTTCCCGGGAGTTTATAACGAGCATCTGCATGTTTTGGAAACGTCCTTCTTAAGTCCCGCCTTCGCCACGTGTCATCAACGTGCCCGCATTTCATTGGATGAGCTCACCACCAAACAAGAGCAAGAATTCATCATTTTTGTAAATGTTTGTTAGAGTCAAATGCAACCAAAACCAAAATGTATGTTTCTGGAAGACCTCTTCATTGGATTTCAATTAATAAATATAAATAAATAAATGTGAACAATAAAATGAATTTTTTTTTTTATACTAAGTACATCTAAAAAAAAAATTTTTTTTTTTCTTTCATTTTGAATGCATTCAAAAAACGCAAGGCTCCCCTATTTCAAGTCGTCAAATTGTCGACACGTTAACTTGAATTGCGCGGGTAATCCTCCCAAATATAGACACAAGTGTGGCAATAATTATTCAAATAGCTTGTTGCACAAATCGCGTTAATGTCGCGCGTGACACCGTTTTTTGGAGTCCCCGCCACCAAACAAAAGCAAACATTAAAAACGGCCTTGTCTTATATTTGTAATCTGCCGGCTTACGCTGACAACTATATAATCGATACAAATAGTTGAGAAGAGTCTGGAAATAGGCGGACCATTTCCAGTGGCGTTTTTTTTTTTTCCTTTTCCGCTCCTTGCAGCTGCAACGTGGTGTCGAGCAAATGACACCAGCTTTGATGGCTTGTATAGCTTTTTGAGATGAGCCTCTTTATGCCCGCTTGCCGTGCCATTATGGCTTTGTTGGAAAGCTTGTTTACCTGCTGATAACATACACTGGTGGATTCGGGAGCAGCGATCCAAAAATCTGCTGCCAAAGTCACTCAAGTCTCATTGTGCTGCTGCAAGAGGGAAGAATGAAATGTTTACGCGGAGGGGAATGCAAATGCTAAATGTGAAATCAAACTATGGGACCAATAAGGGATCAGAATAACTTTGCCAGGTTTTATTTTTAGCCCGGTTGCAATGCTAGATTTGTGCAACTCGCTTTTTTTTTTTTTTCCCTTTAGCCTCTGTGCAATTGGCTTTGCTCAGTGGCTGAAAAGACTGGAAAACTGCGAGGTTCTTTGTCCGCCGCCGAGAACGCAAAATATCTCCTGGGCTTGCTACAATCTGGGGTGCATTTAATACCCAAGTCAGATTTCATATCTTGTTTCTATCTATTGACATCACCGCTTTCATTGACGGAACACCTGAAACGGGCACGGCAAAAATCTCGGGAAACGAAAATCCTCAAATCCGTCGACAGGCGTGAGGCAAACATGAAAAATAAAAAAAAAAAATTAAAATATGCTGGTACAGAAATGCCAACATCAGGCAGACAATCAATTGATAAAATAAATTAAAAAAATAAAAATAATAGCCCACGTGGCATGAATCTTTGCAATATGTCGAAGTTGGAGTGGTGAGAATCGATTGAGAAACATCTAAAAAAAAAAAAAAAAGAGAAAATTGAAATTTAATGTTGTAGGATAACACACACAAGACCTCAAAACGATGAATCGATCATCAAAATAATTATCGATGAATTTGATCATCGATTAGTTGTTGATTAATCGTTGCACCTCTCATCTCACGCCGCCATTTTACCAAATTGATGCGTCGCCATGCAAGAACGATTACAGTAGTTCCCGGGCTATAAGCCACACCAGCTCTAAAAAAACCACACACACAAAAAAACATATATAAGCCGCAGTTTTCTATTCTATGTTGAAAAAATGATTTGTTTACTGCATGTACAGAACGATTTTGTACAATGAACAAATTGTTAAAACAGTGCCATTTAACACAGCAACATATGCCCTAAAATATTTGTTAGCTTTAGCTGACACATTATTGTATTACTGACAATTTATTTTTAACCATAGTTTGTTAAAATACCAAACAGCAGAGTATGAATTAAAAAATACCCAGCCGATAAAATTTTTGCATTCCAAAGCCGTCTCGCGGGTGATTTAAAATACAGTACCCTTCATTTCACGTGTGACACCCCTCCCCCCTTATACCTTTTACGTGAAAGGCCAAAAAGCGATCATCTCGCACTCGACTATTCGCGCCAATCGTATGCTTCCAATTGAGATGGAAAGAACGCGATGCGACTCCATCTGGCGCCAACCTGAAGATAAAACACGATCAAAAACAAAGCAAATCAAAAAGCGGCCGGCTCATTTGTGATACCTTACTCTAATACGTAAAAAAGAAGACGGGTCACGGGACCCCCCCCCTTTTTTTTTGCTGGGCGTATGAAAACGAGCTGGGCCAGACCTTTGTTCGCCATGCAGGCAGGTCTCCAGGGGGCCAGCAGGACCCCACAGACGGGCGGCGAAGGGGGCCAGGTGACCCTGTCTCTGAGGTTAGCAGGAAACACTAAAGAGGGATGGGCCGCGAGCTGAGGAGCCACCGAGTGCGAGCGTGCGAGGCTGGTGATGGCAGCTGTCAATGGTTTGGACGGAGAAGCAGACAGATTGTGCGTTCTGTTGGTGCCGCCAGTTCGCCACCTGGCAGGCTTTTCCTTGTTAGAACTTCTTGCTGTTTCTCTGCTCGTCACACAAATGTCGCTCCTCTCATCCGCCGTCGCCGGGGGAAGTTGGATTTGTCAAAGTGTTTAACGCCCGATTGCTCAGTTCGGCAATTCTTGCAAGTGCGAGCTGGATAACGGGTAAAAAAAAAATAGCCATTGATTGAGAGCTGTCCGCGACAAAAAGCCCGATGCATATATTTCCAATTTTTTTTTTTTTTTTTTTTTTTTTTTGCAGTTCAGATTCAAACTAAATTCAGCGAAACTCAACTTGGTATGCTTGGATTTGAAATGTTCAAAATGTTTAAAAACGGTTGCTCATTCCTGCATGAGATTAAAAAATAAAAACAAAAGTCACACATTGAAATAAAATATTACAAATTTATGAAACCATAAGAAATTCTTTTCAGAATTGTTACCTCATTAATTTTTTTTCATGTGTATTTTGTTTTAATTCGCTTAATCATCAACATTAAAAAAAATAATAATAATGTTTTGTTTTTAAATATGATTGTAATTTTTTGAGGTGCACCTACATATCATACAAATAAAAAGTCCATTTTTTTATTTTTTATTTTAGCTGAAAAACAACCAAAATGATTTCTCTGTGCTATTTGTATTGTAAAAAGATTTGAAGATGAATGCAACTCGACATTCTGAGACAGACAACATACAGATCTCAAATATGCTCTGCCAAGTCCGAATTTGGAGCGGCGCCTTCATTCATACTGTACATCCTTCTCTTGCGTATGCCGAAACATTGCATTCTCCTCTTGGGAAAATTTTTTTTTAAAAAAGGGTTGATGTCAAACAACAACCGTAATCGAGAAGACATTTTATCCACTTGAAGCATCCTTTGAGTGGGCGCGATCAATTCAAGTGAGGTTCGTTTGCAAGTAGTAGCCACCGTCGTGACGATACCATATCGTATGTCGTCTGATGAAAACCACATTTGGTGATCTTCGGGTGTGAACATTCCAAAAATTTAAACTTTAAAAATAAAAGAAGAATTTTCTTCTATCCAGCTAAAAAGCGCGGTTTGCGACTCCTCCTTTAGCAAGTGCTAACGCGACGTCACGGCGCAAACGGGATAGAACGCTAACGCTTAAAGTGGAAACGGACGGATCAAATCAATTGACTTTTTGCCTTCTATATCCGTCGATGGCAGTGAATGAGTTATTCGGCCGCTGTTCCGCCTCTCGTGCTCCTTCCGAAGACGGCAAATTTGTGAGTTGTGAGATCACACGCAATGTTGTTTTTACAGAACAGCAACGAGGCGTCACCTTCCTTCGGAATATCGTTAGCGTGAAAGCAGAAATGCACGTCATGGTTCCATGTTTATGGAAAACGGAAAAAAAAATCTGCAATAAATTGAACAAATACGATGACAGTTGCCTTCTTTGAGTTTTGGCGGATTCGTGTGATCTGGATGAGCGAGGAATTTACACGCAGACCTAAAAAAAAAAGTAAAAAATGAACAAGCAAGCACATTCATAATTTTTAGTTACGTTGCAACTGACTTTGGTAATTCCGCTATTCGGATGAAAATATTCTGAAAGGTTTTGTTCATGCATTGTTTAAATGAAAGAAAATGTCTGGAAAAAAAAAAATCCTCAAATCTTCTTGAACATTTTCACAGTCTTCGAAATTCATGGAAAAGGATTTAATCGTTTGAAAAAGTGACACAGTGAACGATGATCCCACATTTTCGGCATACAAATTAGGAAACATCCCAAAAAAGCAATTTTCTCATTTGTATTCGTATTTAATTGATGAATAAATAATGACCAAAGCGCCGACTGATGTCATAGTTTTATTTTTTTTTTAAATCAACACGCTTTGCTTTCCACGTGATTTAAATATTAACATTGTGCTCCAAGTTGAACTATGTCGTCTTTTTAATGCACTTACGAGAAATATCATCTGTAACTTTCAAATCCTATCATAGCGCTCAACACGGCTCTGTGTTGCAGTTGAAGTGGAAGAGCTTAAAAAAAGTACATTTAAAAATCAAATTTGGCAGTCACTTCTTGTTCCAACAGGATTAAAAAAAAAAGTCTTTCATTGGATATAAATATATGCAAAGCGAGTGGCGTGGTGATCTGGGTGCCAGAGGTGGCGCTTTACTCGGGATATTCTGGCTTGGGCCTGCAAGGGACATAAATTAACATGAATTAACACATGCATGCAAAGAAAATAATTAATTCAAGTTATCAGTCACCTCTTCCCTTCCAGGAATCTGATTGACAAGATAAAGTAACGTGCAAAGTGTTTTTTTTTTTTTTTTTTTTCCCAAAGCTTAACAGCCTGGAGCGCCCCTCCTATTTAGTTAGTCATTCCCTCAGTATCACACCCGGAATCTGTCATTTCACAATTTCCTCCCGTAATGCATATGTGCCGCTCGCACAGCGACTGCCATGTAGCGAGCGCGTTGACACGGCGGATGACACCATTCACGTCCAGCGTGCACGTCCGTATACGCCACGCATCTGAGGCAGACGGGTCAAGAATATGGTACATTCTGTTCCCTCATCATTTTTTTGCAAATTGGTTACGATGCTGCGCCGTGCAAACTGTACGTACTGTTAAAAAAAAAAAAAGATCATAAATTAATTGGGGAGTTTAAAATCAGTCTAATTAACTTTGGTATAATGTTCCATTTTGATGTGTTTTTTTTTTGTGATGCAGCGTAATTAAGAGCAAGAGGCAGAGAAGGTCTCCAACGACGGTAAGCTTCAGTTGGAATCGTCGTGTCGTGTGCTCTGTTTGTATGCGTTGCTGCTCCATGTGTGTTAATGTCGCCGTTTATAGTTAACAGAACATTTTTGCTCATTTCTCACAACCCGTCGATAGTCTTTAGCATTGTGTGTTAGCATTAAGCTAACAGACCTTAGTAATAAGAAATTAGATTATTTGAGTGAACAGTTTGGTGTTAAAATATACAAAGTTTAATTATACTTTTTTTTAATCAGAGCTGGCTTTATGTTCATCTTTGAAAGAATATTTTTTTTTGTTTTTGATGTTTTTAAGTTTGATCTATAAAAGCAAAAAAACCTAACCATTAATTCATGTTACTATTATATTATTGGATTATTATTATTATTATTATTATTATGAAAATGTGATGTGCTACAGAAAAAAAAACAACAGTAGATTCAGAATCGGCAAAAAATAATCTATGAAAGTTTCCTAGCAACTAATAAAAAAAAAAAAACTTAGTTTGAAAAAATTCAACTTCGCTTTGAGGAGTTCAATGTGTGTTCTAGAGAAAAAAACTTTTGTAAAATGTTTGAAAGGTCTTTTTATGTTACAGATTTTCACATTGCAGGTTGGTGCGGAACGAGCCACCTGCGATGAACGGAAGTTCACCGTAGTTGAAATAGTTTCCTCGATCCACGCTTCTCAAATTTTGTGAAAATTGAGTTTGTGTCCCCCCCCCCTCACAAAACTGCTAATCTAGAATAAACACAAAAGTGGTCTTTACATTCCAGAACGTGAAAATCCGCAATATCTTTAGGCATGTTTTTTTTATCACATTTATGGCACTTATTTATTTTTTTTCAAAGGTCTTGAATACACTTAAAATAATACCAACACATTTTTTTTCCCAAAAGTAACAAATTTTATTCATCATCTGACAACATACATCAAAAATCCTGCCCAGGGATGTACGTCCTAAAATCAACCGCTTTCTATCGGCGTAGAAAGCAGGATTAATAAATAACTGTGCTGTCATCTAGTGGTCGACACTGGAATTACAAACAGGAGTTCATCCATAAAAGAGTTAAATCTACAAAAAAATAAATATTGGGAATTATCTGGACCGTGAATCTGCAACCAGCAGTTACCAAATCACCATCACATTTTTAACAACTTACGTACGTCATAGTTTGGGAATCCGAAAGAAATGTCACGCAAGCTCTGAAGATGACATAACAGTTCGAAATATTCACTAACAAGTGAAAATACATTCCTTGTCCCCCTACAATATTTCGGGGGTCCTTCTTGTCGCACCCCATCAAATTTCCTGCAAACTGTTTCAAGACGCTAAAAAACAAACACAAATTTTTCACGTGAAATTCCAAACCCAGGAATACAACTCTTCAAGGTAAGTAAAATGTTTCTTTTCTTAATAAATTGGAGTACTGTTTGTTTGAAATAAAGCACGGCAAACATAAATTTGAAATTTGGTGGCAAGAACACACCAACAACCAAAAAGTGATCCCGAGGAGTTTAAGCGCACACAAAAGTAGTTCTGTTAGTTGCCGGCGTGGTGTCACTCGGTCCCGGCACCGGCCCCATGCGGCCCTCACCGTTCAGGCCTGCCTGCAAAGTGACTGCAGTCGGGCACATTGTTCGCAGAACCCCCCCTCGCTCCCCCCCCCCCCTCCCATCTCTGTGAAAAGAGTTATGCTGTCTCTTTTGAATGGACAGCGTTTTGCTTTGTGTGCGCCACCAAAACAGACGGCAAAGTTAGTCAGCAAGTTTGGATTCTTCGAGCTCTCTTTTTTTTTTTGCGTGTGTGTCAGGAAGCAAGTGTGGCACAAAGTCGTACTCTGTGTTCCAGCCGAATGGCGCGCTGAAGGTAGGAACGCTCCGCTTCCATTGGCTACAAAGTATAAAACGCTCGTGTGTGTGTGTGTGAGAGATGAGCGAGTTGTCATTGGTTTGCTTCCAAACAAGTACAATGATCACACGGGGTTAGAAAAGTGTGCAACAAAATGGCAGAGTGCGACGGCGCTGAAATATTCATCTGCTTTTATCTGATCTATTTCCTAACCGCAAGGTTTTTTTTTTGTTTTGTTTTGCCTGCGAATGGTTGGCACTTTTCAAATTACCTGGAGGCAAACGCTATATAGATTTATACAAGTTATTTACAACAAGAGCCAAGCCATTCCTCTGGAAACTAGGCTGCAGATCAAAGGATTGTTTTGATCTCGACTTAGCATATTTGTTTAACCTAGCCGGTGATTGTGAAAAGTGCGCAAGCTTTTGGGTGATATGCACAGGCACCCCTTTATCCGTCTTTTTCTTCTGTTTGCTCTGGATTTAAGTACTTTCTGTATTTGGGAGACAACTGGATTTGCCAGCTTTTGAAATGTAGTTGCCCACTGCAAGCAGTCTTGGCACTGGGAAATAGATAACTAGGTATGTTCCGCCGCTAATCCTGATCGGCCTTGTAATAGTATTTGTGGACGGCACCGCGCTCAATTAGGGCATAATGTGCTATTTTTATTTTCCTTTACGTTGGATTAAATGCGAAAAAGCGTTTTTTTTTTTTCACACGTTTCCAGCTTCTGTTTATCGTTTTTTTTTGGTATTCTTTTAGTACTGCACTTAAAAAAACAAACAAACAAACAAAAAAAAACAATGTTGACAGGCTCTCTAAAAACAGATGCCAGGGCAATCAGTGCCGTTTCTGGAACGCGTACGCACACAATGCCCTAATTCTCGCTTAAGCGGCGCATCCACGTTGACATTTCACAAGTTAAATTCCGTCTCGCGCTGCGTGAGATAATCGGCGATGCGAACGATTGAAGCCACCGAGTCACGACTTGACTTGATTTGCGTCGTTGCAAATCTTAAAGGTGTCGGTAGAATTTAGAATGTGGCCGTCGGTGCAAATGAATCAAAAAGAAATTTGTGGACACAAAATTCAAATACGATAAACGACGTTAACAAAAGTGGCTGCCATAAACCCTTACGGTATATCTCAAAGTCGATCTGCTGTCTACCCGCCAAAGCAGTTCCGGCAAAAATCATTCACGTAAAAAAATACAGCAAAAGAACTCAATCGCATTTGCCTGAAAGGCCAAAATCATTTTTGAAAAAAAAAATCTTCTTGTTTGTGTAGATTAGTTTTCCACATCTTAGGAATCCGCAAAAGTTTCATGGCCTTTAAATGATTTTCTTACAAATATTATGACGTTACTCCAGTGTAATGCCGCAAAGTCCAGACCAGAGAAATTGATTTATTTATTTATTTTTTTGTGTGGAACAAAAATTCTTCTTTGAGGAACATTTTCGTGTGAAACGGCCTTCAGAAAATCTGTTCTCAAAACGCTTTGAACTTCATTATTTCTCAACCATCTCCTTCCATTCAGGGAACCCGGCCCTCTGATTGGCTGAGAAGTTTCCTTTCCTCCAATTCGCATCACGTTTCAAACGCCCTAAAAAGATGGCGGCCTCTTGTCACGTCGCTCATGAAGAATTGCATCCGTCCGATTTTGCACTCGACACGTATCAAATGTTTGGGAAAGTCCGCTCAGACGGGAAAGTGTCTAAATTCGGCAGCGAGCCTGCCCAGCTTTACTTTGGGTTTGGAGAAAGATGAGCTCAGGTTTTAGTGAGCGCCAAAAAAAAGAAGGGGGGGGGGCAGATGGCTCACAAGAGGGATAAACCTGGGAAGTCATGCTGTAAATGTGTTGAACAGAAAACAATGAAAGGAGCGGACAAAACCATTGTGGCAAAGTCCTTTTTGGAAAATGGCAAAGCGGCTCTCCGAGGTCCACGACCGTGGAGAAGCCGGATGAGCCGTCCGAGGAGAGCGACGACGGCGAGCCGTCCAGGAGCACCTGCGAGGACCCTCAAGTCGGCGAGAAAGCCGCGGATCAAAGTAGCGGCGCTCCGACACGCCCCCCCCCCGCCGCCTCATCCCCGAGCTTATTTTGTCTTGAGGCAATTTTAATTATTACTGCCGCGACTTGTTTTGTGTTTTGCTGTTTTGACTCTCTGGCCCGCCACATCCGGCGAACAAACAGACCACATTGTTGGGCAGGAGAATTCCTTTTGGAGGCAAAGTGTGTCTCAGATGATACGGCGCTGCCAGCAAAAGACAAAGCAAAAAACAAAAACAGTCACAGGTGCACGGGAGAAAGAGGCGAGCGAGTGAATGGTCACCGCGGTCCCCGGGAGGTCTTTCAGTGTTAGCCAGTGCGGTGGGTGGACTTGTGACAAGGACGCTGGTGCGCAGCCAGCTTCGAGTGTGTAACTGAGAATGCGCCCGTTTATTCTTTTCACATGCTAATGCGGCTCCTGTGCGACTCGCAAACTTTTCCTCCGAGTTAACATTTGTTGTCGTCGCAATACCTGCTCTCGTATCACAGTGGCGGGCTGATTCAAAGCCTCCCCCCCATTTCGCTCGCCTTTACCGGAGTTCTTGGGAGGGCGCCAAGGGACGGGAGGAGGTGGGGGATGAATAAATCCGAGTGTCCGTCATGAAAAACATACACTTGCGGTGCAAACAGGTTCATATATTTGGCTTCTCCGCCCGTGAATACAAATTTAATGACTGCGTTGTGTTTTGCTCACAATTGTCAGAGGAGAGCCGTTTTTTTGGCCTACTTTTCCGATGCCTACATTTCACCACCATTTTGTTTTAACAGCATCCGAGTATTCAACTGAAAAGTCGATGGCCTTGCATGTCTAAATCCGGGCCGTTTTCCTTGTACAGACGATCCTCGTTTCATGACGGCCGCCAATGTTTTATGGTTAGACAAGACGCGGAATGAAGTCGTTTCCAGCGTGCGAGCCGACCGCAAAACTCAAGGTAAGGCGTTTTCCTCTTTTTATGACTCTTTCTCAATTCATAGTTTTATATTTATGGCCGAGAAATGTTTTTTCATACTAATATTGACGGTAATGATGAGTGGACTCCGCCCATGGCATCAGTTGAGGGTGCTTGGGCACCACTCACCACGCACGGAAGTCACCATATTACTTTTCTTTGTGAAAAGGTGGAGTCTGTACTTTTGAAACTGTGAGTAAGATTTAAATAGAGCCTCTCACTGCTCAAGTCTCTCGCAAATGTAAAGCCGCGGCTGCGACTTTGCTAGCATGACTTATTCAGGTTGGAATTTTGAGTTGTTACCCTTGATAGCTGTCCTTTACACGTATATATGTAGACGTATATTCGGATATGTATGTATATATGTGCGTACGTATATACATATATATATATAATTTATATAATATTCAGATTGTGCATCTCTGAATATGTATCTATACGTTTCAAGAATTTTCAAGTGGATTGATTCAATTGAGTTTGATTCATTTACAATATATATATATATATATATATATATATATATACACACATTTCTCTAAATATCTGTCTATATTTTTGGCACTCTACCGTACAAAATATGAGTTGGAGTGCTGAATGACCGTTCCAAATCATCCTGCGTGATCAGACGATCGCCTATCACATCCACGTGACAAACGTAACGCCTTAGGACAATATGGCCTCCCGCCGGGGGCCTTTCTTTACCTTCTCGTACAAACCTGCTTCAAAAGCCTGCCATCTGCACTTCGAGGAACTCTTCTGCATAACCATTAGAAAAAAAAAAAAAAAGCAAGCGCGCCGTCTCGAAGGACGGCGTTGCGATTTCAGCCTCTCTCGCCTGCATTACGGGGTGCTCATTGTAATTATAAGGGAGGAGTGTTGCCAAGCTAGCGCGCGGGATGCCAGGTGCACGCTAACCATCAGCGAGCGCTTTTTAAAACAACTCCTGTCTCTATGCCATTAGTTCACTGCTGCTTTTTTTGGAAGATAGTGGACGACTTTGCCGTGTTCCATTTCATTTTTTTTTTTTTTCTCTTCCTAAGCCTTCTTATAGGTTATGTGACGGCTGTGTGAAATTGTATCCCGATACTGGCACTGCATCCTTGTGAGGGAGTCTTGTAAAATAGCTTTACTTAGCGCCTCTGTTTTTTTTTTTTTTGCTGGCATTTTGCAAAGATAGCGAATGCACAAACGCCGTCCGTGATCGGATTATCCGTACGGTGAAATGATGTAACTCTTTGTCTCTGCGGTGTGACACGCAGGTTTGCGTCTCCGCTTTAAGTTCAGTGGTCAACACGTCAATATAACGCCTAATCCCACGCGCACAAAAAAGATGACAACCCGAGTTAATCGCACGCCCGCAGATTCTTGAAAGGATACGAGGCGTTTAATTTTTCAACTTTGCGCGCGCACCTCGGCGGCGAGATTGAAATTGCATGTGATGAGTGTGAAGCGTTTCCCGCGTAGCGTGTGAGCGATCCGATGCCAAGCGCAGCTCCATCGTTTGCACCTGAGGACATTTTTTTTGTTTTCCCTTGACGTCGTCGCAAAGGTGTCGAGACAAAAACGGTAATTACGCAATTTAGGGCGGGGAATCAGCGAAGGCATCGCCGCAGATCACGCTGATTTACATTTTAATTATAACTTTTTTTTGGGGGGGGGGGGGGCTGTGGCCACCGCCAGCCCCGATTCCTCCCCTGCATGAGAAAGAAGCACACACACCCAAAAAAAAAAAATGTTTTCCACCGGCGCTTTAGATGCTTGTTTATCACTTTTAAATACCGTCATCTTTGCTGAAATCCCCTCTCAAAAGAACCTTTCACTTGCTGGAATAAATTCAAATTAAAATTTAAATCCCTCTTTGCATTTCTTCAGCCGTTTTTTTTTTTTTTTTTTTTTTTTTAAATAGCTGCCTCCTTTTTAGAAAGCTGTTTATGTAGTGATCTGCTCATAATCCAGTTTGTTTCTCAACAGCGGAAAACACACACACACACGCGCGTGCACACACAGAAATCGTATTATCACTATCTTTTTGAGAGATGATGCGAGAAATCAGAGAGTCTAAATGTCTGAGGATCTGCGCAAGTTTTCAAAAGTTGCCGGCTTACGGCCGCAAAGCAAAGAATACTTTTATTTGACTCGCTGGAAGACAAGACCCTTTTTATTTGCACTCCTCTGTAAATTCTTGCAGTTTTATTTCATCCGTCCGTCGATTATACGTCGCGTGTGTTGTTGATGGATCGCGATTGGAAAATTAAACACGGCGGCGTCGTTCTAATCTGACGGGGTGGTCACCTTCTGGGGAAAAAAAAACAAACAAACAAAAAAAACAAAAATATCCAATCAGAAATGCAGCACGCAGCCGACGTTTTTACGTGCGATGCCATTTTCGACGAGAGTTCCTTTGCGAGGCCAACGGGGGGAATATTTGATTTGTGCGAGCGCGATTGCAAGTATTGTTTGGAAACAAATGACAATTGTGCCTCCGGAAAGTTGAGCAAGATGGAAACAAAAGGCAAATCAATGAGCGCCCCGCGTTCATCGCTCGGGAAAGCCAAGAAACTAACTTCATAATCAGTCGCTTTGTGTGCTCGCCACGAGGCTTTGTTTGAACGCGCAATCACAAAATTGCAAATCATCCGCATGCCGTGCGTTTAGGTACTCGACCTGATTTTAGCGGACTTAAGATACTCGTCACATTTGGCATATGTGACAATGTGACAGTTCAAGACGGAATTATTCATGCCCTGGCCAAAGGGATTATTTGCCAATTTCTGGCTTGCTTGCAAACATCGCGCAATAAACGAGTTTGTCCACGAAAAAGTGAGCGCGCGACTTCCTTTTTCCTGTTCGATTGTTGAAGTTTATTTTGGCTTGTTTCTCTCGCCGGTGTGCTGGTGGCCCCGCTTGCAGAAGCAGATTGGCCCGCCCGCGGCGCCATCTGATTGGTTCCTTGTGCAGTGGGTGGCAGCCAATCAGCAGTCAGCTGCCTGTTTGCTTTTTCATCTCGAGTCACTCGCACGACGGGAGGCAACAGACTTGCCAAAATTTGATAAAAAAAATCCGTCGACTACAACTCACAACAAATTGAAAATTATTTGCCGAAGTAAACATTAAAGAGATGTTTGCTTTCATTGAACTTTTTCATTTTGACACCATTTTCCCCTTTTTGACTACTCATCGGTATCGTTATCGACCCTGAAAAAGGCATATCGGTCTGTCACGAATAAAAATGCCCACAGCTGCTCTCCATGAGCAACTCCAGAGCGAAAAAGAGGCCAACCCCGCTCGAACTAACTTTTCATTCAATCTGTGCGGTCCACTACCAAATGGCCCGGGGCCGCGCCCCAGCCCGCGGACCAGTGGTTGGGGACCACTGCTCTATATTCTGCTTGATCATCCTTTCCCAAATGTGGGGCGGACGCCCTCGCCCTCCAAAAGAAGCCAAAGCAAAGCCTGCCTCATGCAAGCACCATCGAACCGCGACATTTTTCCCAAATTGTTCATTTTTCAGTCAAAAGTAATTGTTTTATTTCTCACACACACACATTCCAAATGCCTATTCTTGAAGTTAGAACGGTCCAAAATATTGCATTTCTTCAAGCATATGACCACTTCCTAAAAGGTTCATCCAAAACCTGGAGTCCAAGAATAACGTTGAGTCTCAGCATATTTCTGAGCGTCATGTTTATTCGTATCCCAATCCCAATTTCCGAGCACTCATGAGACATGCGAGAGGAGCCAGCGATGCCTCGCCATCACTTTTGTGTCTAGACACACGATTACGGCCAGCGAGGTCATTACCGGCGTGCGCATTAATACACACCTGTTACCATTGTCCCCAACCCCCCCCCCCCCTCGCTTTTTTGGCCCGACATCTAAGCTGCTATCTGGCCTTTAAGAGGCGTGTCCGCTTTGATTGTGCTCCTGGCCGAGTGGAAAAAGATGGGCCGCCATCCCTCCCGGGACGCCCGCAAATGCGCACGTCGCCGCCCAATGACAATGAGTCGCTGGCCTGTGAACCGCAAAAGCTCGGCGTGGACTCGCCACTCCCGCCGATGATTTGTCTCTCGCGAGCGTTTGAGGGCAGCGCAGACCGAGTGGTGGAAGATGCTTTTTATGATCATCAGCAAATTAGCAACTCTGATTTATTTATTGATTTATTTTTTCATGAAATTTCTTTGGGTGTTGTGTCATCGGGCCACCTGTTGCTAGGCAGAATTCAAATGGAGGACTGACATCACTACTTTTCAGAACGGTTTATAAACCAGGGCAACTTATGATAAAAATATTATGTAAAATTTCTACTTGTTAATTTCTCAAAAGAAATGAGTATGCTAAATATAAAATGCAGAAAGTTTTGATCGCTTCCTTTTCTGAATTGATGACTACTCTGTTTTAAATGAAAATCTTTCTAAATCCAAAAGTTGGGGGGAAATGCACCAGTTGAAACACGCCACCTGCTGTTGAGATAAGTTCATTAATGCACATCCATTGTGACTATTTAAAAAAAAATATGAATAATATAATGATATGATTGAAGTAAAACACTCAAATAATGTTTACATAATACACACTATCTGATGCTGAATTCCATTGTTGATTCAACAAATGTGTAACGGCGCCGTATTAAAGGGGAAGTCATCCAAAAATTTTTTCTTGACAAGAATATATTCAATGCAGGCTCACAAGTTTAAACACAACATTGTTTAATATTGCATTCGTGGAATTTGAGTTAAGCAGTAAAATCGACGCGTTTTTCTACGCGCAAAGAACATTTTCAACTTGAGTTCCCCTTGAAATCTAAAATAAGAAAGATCGAATAAAAAGTGCTATTTTCTGTCAGAAACAAATTTGCTGTAGTTGACTGCTCTGCTTTAAATATAAAATTAAATTAAAAAAAAACCAGCCTTACCTGCCGTTCCGACAACGTTATTTAAATACATTGTCATTTCGCAATCCAATTACGATCTCTATTAAGTATAAATTGCAGAAGAAAGGAATATTTTTACTTTTACACATTTGCTTAAAAAATGTCTGACTACAAAATAAAATTGAAGAAACAGCACTATTTATTTATTTATTTATTTATTTATTTATTTTTAACAAATTGATGGTGGCTACTTTATTTCTTCGTATTACTTTCCACCTGTGCATACCTGATTGACAAAGTTAGGTGTTTGAATTAGAAAACAGCGCCATCTGTTGCACTGCGCCGTACTGCACCCTCATTACAAGTTACCGCCACTGAATCTTAATGCGTTATTTTGTGTGTCCAAATATTTGGAGCAACAGTTTGGGCTGCCTTTTCTGTCCCCCGTGCACAAAGCAAAGTCAATTTCGTTTTGAAATTTGGTCGAGAGCAAAGTGTCAAGGTAGCAAACAATCCGCCAAATGTTGTGGAAGTGTCTTCAAAGGAGACGGAATCAACAACGGCCGGGACGTTTTTAAGCGAGACGCTCTCACACGCGGCCGAGATAGCGATCCCCGTGAAGGAGAACCTACTGAAGAATATCTCCTTTTCCACTGACATTAACATCATGATATAGTTTTGTGTGTGTGTGTCCCGCAGCCATATCAACAACATGTACTTATGTTGGCTTGCGTCTATTTGCATATGCAAATAAATGTTTTTTTAATTCGTTCCCTTTTATGTGACTTTCTTTGGCAAACAGGCGGCATCAAGAGTGGCAACAATGAGGCTTGAAGACCACCAACAAGATGCGTTTGTGTCACATTAGCGCCAGCGTTGACGTGTGAGATTAAGCACAGTTTAATATAGATTTTGTACACATCGCCGCGATTGAATGGGGCCGCGCAAATACGCTTTGTTGGAGTGTACGGCCTGCCACATGACATTAGTCGCTTTGTTTCGCCGTAGACGGTCGGTGTGCGCCGGTGAGGGAGTGAGCGGCCAAGTTGATTTTTTTCACGTTGGTTCACCGCCGTTCTGGAATTGGATTTGAAATATGACAGGCGGGAAAGTTGAGTTGGAATATTAGAAATGGGTAACTAAATAATCGGCATTAAATGGCAAGTTAACAGCGCCATCTAGTGAGTCAACTTTATATGCAATCATTTTGCTAATGAACGACTGTTCTGTATCGGGTATAAAATATGAACGACAGAGCGTTTATGCAAATTAACATGCTAGTTTATGCACATGATACTTCGACTTTGTATCAATTGTAAAGTATGAGAGTGGAGGGGCAGCGCCATCTGCTGTTGGGAAAAGTTAATGCCGTACATTTTTATTTTGCATATTGATCGGTGCTCTGTATTAAATAGAAAATACGGAAGACAGCGCCATCTGCTGTTGCCATAACTTTTGAGACTTTAATTTACTACTCTGTATTAAATGTCAAATTTGAAAGCCATCTGTTGATCACAACTCTGTGTTCATTATAAACTACATCTGCAAAAAATAAAAATACTTCAATCTACTTTTCAGAACGGTTTCTAAACCACGGCACCTTAAGTTATGTGTGCTGCGTGATTATTACCCTTTAATCCTCAGCCATTTGAAAACAAGCATTGGAATAAAACGAGGAGGGAGATCATATAAAAATACCCACAGGCATATATTCTTTATCCTCTGCGAAGAATGCCGAATATTTCTGCGGCTTTTGGAGGAGCTGAGCCAGCTGACATGTCCTGCCTCTTCTTATGTTTGTGTTACACTGCCCCCAGGTGGTTAAGATGTGCACAGCGAAAGAAGAGTGCCGTTTTTTTATTGAAAAAATGTAAAAACAAAAACACATTTTAAACAAGTTTTTTTTTTTTTTGTGAGGCCGGAACGGATTAATGGCAGTTCCATTCATTTCAATGGGGAAATATGCCTTGAGATATGAAAGCACTCTACATTCATTTCACAACTGGTGACTTTGTATTAAATATGAAATCTGAACGAGTCGTTGATGACATCATCAGCTGTTGACGCAATTATATTCCCGATACATTCTTCTTCAGTATCGACGACTGAGATTAAATATAGATTTTGTTGACGTCTGCGCAATTCAATGGCCCTAAGTAGTCTTTGTTTGGGCTGCCACATGACATTAGCCGCATTGTTTTGTGGAAATTGCAGGGTGCGCTGCGGCGCCGAGCGAGCGAGCGAGCGAAGTTCCAGCGCTGACACGGTGACCCGGCAGTGCATTAGAAGAAGTGAGGCTGACATGTTTGTGTAGGTTTTGTTTGCGCGAGGAAGGTATGGTGCTCCAAAACAACGGGGTGCTGCGACACTTCACGAGGCTTGCATCATTTGCAGCAGAATGCAAAAAGCTTTTAGACACACATGTGACCCATTGTAATACCTTTCTAAATGCAATCAAACACTTTCTACAAATACGAGGCAGCACTTTTAAAAACGCGCACCCTTGTTTGACATGTAATTTTGTCCAACCCACTCCTCCATCAGCCTACTTTTATTGGATTTGATTTATTTTATTTTTTTTTTCCAAGGGATGAAACAAGCGCAACAAAACAGCAGTTTATGTTTTACGCTTGCGAGGAAAGTGATTGTTCTCTTGTGTTTTACCCAAACCGGAGCTGAACAATTCATCAAATTCAAATTGATATTGCACGGGACTAGAATGCAATTTTCAAATCGCAATTCGAAAAAACATTTGCCAAATATATATATATATAAAAAAAAAAATGCATTTTGCATTCATTCCAAGATATTATTCAAATAAATGTCTGTCCGAGCTTCACAAAAAATAGTAGTTGAAAAATATGATTGGTCAAAAATTAATCATTGAAATTTTTGGGTGATTAATTTGTTAAAAAATCAAATAAAAAATATCGATTAATTCATGGTTCAATTGCCTTCATTTAAGCCTGTCTTGTAAAAATAAAATATTTATTTATAATAAATCTGATATTTTTTTTATCCCTATATACACATTAATATATTTGTTTATTGTAAAAAAAAAAAATACATGAGAAGAGGAAAAGTAATCTCATATGAAATAACAATCACAATATTGAGGGGAGGGGTAAAAAAAAAAAAAAAAAATCTCACTTGAAATTATTTTCCCAAACGCGTGAGCAAATGTTTGGAGCCAAAAGGAGGACATTACACGATATGTTGAGCGCAAAATGTCAGCGTTGCGTTCACACAAGTTGATTTGTCGTCTTGACACTGAAAATAATCCCCGTTTGCTGTCGTCCCCACGGCGACGTTGTCATTTGACATGATGCGTTCCATAGATTTCGCTTTGCCTCCTCCTCTTCTTCTTCTTCTTCCTCTTTTGTTTCGTCTGTCGTGGCCGAGTGGAGGCCAGTTGGCCATTAGACTTTCAAATGAGCCATGAAACGAGGTGACGATCAACCGCCAGACCTTTAAGTAACAATCGTATTGGTGCGCGGCGAAAACAAGTGCAAATACATTATGACTCCATATTGTGTTCTCACGTTGGTTCCCTTGAGACTTGAGCATGTTTGGGTGGCCTCTTCCATCAGCTGGGTGAAAAGGAAAAGGAGGGAGGGGTCCCCCCCCCCTTTTTTTTTTCTCCCCTTCAACAAGAAGCCACCCCCCCCCCCCCCCCTCTCCTCCTCCCCGCTTGGCCTCAGGCTCCACCCAGAAGTGTGGTTGCCTTTTGTCATTGTAATCTGTCCGTGTTTGCTAAACGCTGCCACTGTTTACTCTCCGCCACGGGGGCTTGTTTGAACAGGAGTCAGCAGGACGACCGGGGTGACATCACTTTTGCTGGAGGGGCCGCTCGGGCGGGCGGGCGGGGTTTTGTGATTTCTCAGGACCCTCTTTTATTAATCGGGGGGGGGGGGCGATCGTGGCCTACGGGGAGGAATTACACCCAGTGACTCGATTCACGGGGCTCGGCGGCCGTCAATGCTAATCACCCCCAAATGATTTCCAGGTTGCCTTTTCACGGATCGCCGAGGCTTTTACATTTAAATGATGCGGGAGAAATGAAACAGACTGACAGGTAGAGACATTTCAAAAGAAGAAGAACAGGGCGAGTGGGAGAGGAGGGGGATGAAATCAAATTAACGGACAAGGATTTCATATCGGCTATTTTTGTTGTTGCCGTAGCGATAAAGTCGCAGACATTGAAACTGCTCTGTTGAGCCATTGTTATCATCCGTGGCCATCTGCTGCTGAGGAGTGACATTCCCTCTCATTTGCATGATGAGTGATGTATGAGGAGGTTGGGAGGGCATATGCCTTGGTCTTATGACAAAGCCAGGGAAAGTTTTTTCTTTTTTTTCCCTCCCCTCTTTAAATATCACGGCAAATGAGGCAAGGCAAACAAACTAGCAAAGACAATCTTTAAAATTGGTGGTTCGGGTGCACGTGCATCAACATTTAATAGGCCGAGGTGCATTTTTCTTGTGACAAAGCCAGTGAATTAAAAAAAAAATATATATATATATATATATATCGGATGAGGTTGCTTCGAGATACGTGCCTCAGAATTTTTTTTTTTTTACGCTTTTAGTATTTCAGGTTATATTTGAATTTACGATTTACTGATTTATGTTCTCGCCAGATTTGTTTGGTAGAATTTTGTAAAGTTGTCCTTGAAAACATTTAAAAGTTCAAAGACTTTAGTAACTTAGCGAGTGTAACTGAAGGCGATAAAATGGCTTTCATATGAATTCATGGTTCATTTTCGCGTATGCCTAACCTGTATTATATATAATAAATCCGTTTTGTTGTAATGTGAAGTGATTCATTACTTGTTTGTTTAAAAAAAAAGCGATCGCACACATGTTAAATCGCAATCGCAATTTTGAGGAGTAAAAATCGCAATTAGATTATTTTTTCAAAATCGTTCAGCTCTTGATTTTTTTTTTTTTTTTTTTGCACAAATCTGCAATTCGAGTGCACTTTTGCATGAAGGGCTTGGAAAGTTTGGAAAAGTTTTTTTTCCACATTTAAATATTGACAAATTCGTAAAAATACCCAAAAACGACTATGAGTCCTGCATTGAGTGCTGCATTTTTCTCGCTCCAGATTGTGCACCTGATTTTTCTTTTGTCTCCAAATGTTTTCAAAAAATAATAACAGGCAGCGAATTAGTACAAATAAATAAATAAAAAAATACCCCAAAATATTACTCTCATGTAATTGCTAGCATTTTTTTCGCACAAATCTACTGCTCGAGCGCGCATCTGCCTCCTTGTGCGCTTGTTTGTGTGTGGTTTGTATTTGATTTTTTTATTTCCCTTTTTTTTTTTGGGTGGCTGTGGGAGTAAAGCGAAGAGGAGGAGGAGGAGGATGGAGGATGGGAGGGGTGGGGGTTGAGGCGAGGGGTGGGGGTGGGTGAGCTGGGTGGAGGGCGGCTGTTGATGTGCAAATGTGCATCATGTTGAAGGGCTGTGAATGGGGAGGTGTGACGTAAAAAGAGACCCGAGCGCAGGTGCTTATCTCGAGGCTGTCAAAGGCACAGTATGTCATATTCCCGGGGACTACCTTTCAAAGCCACAGCACCAGCGCCAGCGCCAACGCCAGCCGCCACCGCCACCATCACTGGGAGGAAATCAAACTTTTGCGGATCGCAGCACTTAGGTTGGTTTCAAAGTTCTTTCTGTCATTTCTTGTTTGTCGTTTGGCTGAGGAAAGGACGCCGTCGCATCCAAGCGACGCCGAAGCCCTTTTTTTTTTTTTTTAGCTCACCCGATGCTCGCCGAGCTGCTTCAAACTTGTTGAAATTTGCATGTGCGTGTTCTTCGCGTCTTCTCACGACAAAAGTGAGCGTTTTAGCGGATTTCTTTTTTTTTTTGCAGGTTGCCGATAGTTTGAAAGGAGATTAAACAGCTCAAAGTGTTTGGTGACCCATTTTTTTTATTTTTTTTTTTATTGTTGTTGTTGGGATGGTCCGGATAGCATGAGATGGTGTAGATTAAAAAAAAAAAAAAACATCGGCAAAATGGTGGGTTTGTTACATGAGTCTAAGCTTGTCTTAGAGGAACACATGTCGGTATTGTGCGCGCAGACAAAAGCATTGTCGCGGCTCGCCTGTGGCTTTGACAGTGACAGCTGTACATACAAGACCACTGAGCCACATTGACTCGTGGCTTTTATTCCATCGCTTCCTCCACCCGGCCAAGATTTGTATTTTTTTCCCAAAACGTGTGTTTTCATGTCCTCCATGTCAAATCATCAGGATCATACCCTTGGAGTCGGGACTTGTGGGGAAAGTTTGCCAAAGCGTTTGCACGTGGGCGTCGAGTTTGAAAAGCCGGCAAAGCACTCGACAGTCTCTCGGGCAACTGTTGGTTTAGCAGGACGGCCGGCGCTTTGGAAAAGTTCATCATTTACCAGATACGAGACGTGAGGCGCAGTCAGGACGCCAAATTTGCGCTTGGGTGGTTACAAAATCGAAAACAACTTATTTACCATGACTTCTTTTTTAAATCCGCCGTTTTTAATCAAGCATAATTCGTGACAACAAAGTAGCATTTTTCAATTCGCTTTAAATGTGCCACAATGTCGCAATTATGTTTTTGTTTTTTTTATGACTTTAAAAACTCTTTTTAAATCCCTTTTTGATTTTCATTCATTAATTCATGTGTCACATTTGGCCTGCAGGATACAAATTGCACTTAATTGAAAAATAACTGTAGAAAAGTCAACATGGTGATCCTCAACTTTTTGGGAGATTACAGGAAAGTTCCTCCTATTTAATTTAATTACACAAGCAGCATCGAAGATGTGTGTGTGTGTGTGTGTGTAGTAAAAGAGTGATGAGTGAGAGGCATAATTCCTCTCTGGACCCCTTACGCCCCCCCCCCCCTGCTCTTTAAAGTGCAGGCGTTGCTACACAACGCATCCATGTGACCTGCACTCGCCTGCAGGAACTGTCCATGGTACCCTGCTGCCATCCTGCCAAAAAAAAAAAAAAAAAAAAGGCCTCGACTGAACTAAATGCGACCCCCTCCCCCCCCAGCTCCTAAAAATATTTCCCTTGTATTCTTCCGAGCGTATCCGCCACAATGACGTTGTGTTACCTGTCCCGACAAGCCATTGTCAAGCAGCCATGGCCGCCATGCGAGGGTCCGACTCCAACTTCGGTCGGTTAATCCAGGAAAATGAATTATGTGGATTTAATTCAACGAGGTCTCAGAAATGATCCATCTGCTGTCGAGCAGCTGGCCAAAGGATAAATGTAATTAATGACTTAACTTTTGATCAGTATTCCGCAGAAAGTGTTGTTTGCGTTTGCCGAGGGGGGGGGGGGGGGCGAGGAGGAGGGGGGACAAACAAAACAAGGCGATAGTGTCATCATGTGTTTTTCTTTCCTTAATTAATGTCACGATCGAGTTGATGCACCTGTGATATTTAGTTTTTGACACAGCTGGGTATTGCCGACGTACGATTTGCGGGGATTTGCGTCGTCGTGGGTTTTGGACGGCAGAACAATAATTTGTTGCGAATTTAGAAATCTTTTGTCACATCATGGCGGTGATTCTTGATGCGATCTCAAACTTTTTTTTTGTTTTTTTTTTTTGTTTGAATCAAGCAAAATTTTTGTCCGAATTTATGCTTTCAAATTTAAAATCAAGTCGTCCATCGGTGTGTCCCTGCAAGAAAATATTTGACAGGATACGCCGTTCATTTGCATACGCTAACGAAAAACACCTTGAATGAAATGTAGTGACTCGATCCGTAACAATAATAAGACAAATTCATCATGACAATTTAAATGAATAAGAAAAGAAAAGAAACTTGTCTCACCCTCTCTCTATATATTAGGAGCGTACGATTATGCAAATTACATGCAAGTGAACGAGCTTTTTGAGTGACATGGCAAAAAAGGGCGAAATCCATATTTCCCATTGCTTCACGGCCTTGCATTTTTTTTTTTTTAGCCTAAATATACCTCCCAATGTACCTTGACGACGGCGTACCTCATTGGCTGCGCTCCGGCTCAGTTGGCCGAACTATAAAGCATCTGCTTATACCCTTGTGGGCTGGGAAGAATTAGGATTTATGAATTTATTTCCTCTGTTGTATTGTTTAAACAGCTTTGGTTTGGTTTTGATCCCTTCCTCTCGCCTTTGAGGCCGTTCCACGGTGTCAGCTGTTGACTGATAGTAAGAGAACTGCCTCACAGTGTGAATGAAAGAAAACTAGCGGTTGGTAAACACTGATAAGGGATAAATAGAAAGCGGTCAGGCAGAGATAGTTGTGTGTGCGGTCTGTTAAAATGAGATTCGGAGCCTGTCCTTTTTATTCTCGCCTCCCCCCCCCTCCCCCGGTGCAGCGTTTGTCTGGAAAATCTCCAGTGACCAGGCTCGCCAATCCCAGGCTGCGCCATTCTCTTCGTCTATTTGTTTTCGCTCCCAACGAGGGTCAAGTTGGCCAATAGACACGTCCCCGATGCTTATGGACAGCTGTCATGACTTACGCCCGGTACATTTTTGACATAATTATTATTTTTTTTTTTTTTAAATGTATGCTTTTTTTCTCCAGGCAGAACAGTTGAAAAATGACTTTGCTTCAAGTTACGTTCGACCGGTTGAGGTATCAACAATTTTCATCTCCGCTTTTACAAGGCGTCTGCCGGTTTAAGGATCCCAAATGAAAAAAGTTGAAAAAAAAAGAAGCAATTCGGTTCAATATTTTATCATAGCAACTTTCAGATATTGCATGAAACGGCATTTTATTTATTTATTTTTTTTATAGCAAGATATCCGAATTCTGGATCAGACCCCCCCCCCCCACACACACACACACACACTTTAATAAATGCGACCACAAGGAGTCAGCAGGCCTCAAATTATGTCACAAAATCTTTCCTCTCATATTTAGCGCTTTGAGGAAGCAAAATTTCAGCTTTTTACTTTTCCAATTAGGTCAATATACGGAATGAAATGGTTTTTTTTCAGCGAGGTATCTGCAGGTTTAAGGTTGCGAAATGAAAAAAAATTAAATGTGGGTCACATGGACGAAATATTATGTCACGTCTTGCGCAACAGCATGTATTGTATGACATTCTTTTTTTGTTTTTTTTTCTCTGCAAGGTCGCTTCAGGGTTAAGGAAGTGAAATTTAAGACCTCTCCTTTGCTCAACGTGACCTCAACACTTTGAGAAAACCACAACTTGTATTTTTTTTTGCACTTGGACAGTAATTTAAGTTGGAAGAGAGAAAAATACAAAATGATTGACATTTATGGAAACAATGTTGGATAGCGCAAGTTGTTTGCCTTTTTTTTTTTTTTTAACGTGTACGAGTGACTTAGCCACATTGTCTCAAATTTAGGATCTTCCCCGCATAAAAATCACAAAATATGATCACTAAAAATACATTCAATATTTTGCATCGTCTATTTGAAACATTTTGAAAGAAGTCAGATTTAAGATCAAAATTGAAGACCTCGCCTTCACTTCATGTGAGTCTGTGAAATGTTCCATCCAAATACTTTCCCACAATATTTTTCATAACTCGCATGAATCATTTTCACAGTGGCATATCTGCAAGTCCAAGCGAGCCAAATTTAAATTTACAACCATGTGGACTTTGTATTATCCCATCATTTTTTTCAAAAGTATTTTTTTTTTTCACTTAAGATGATAGAATTTTCTGTAACTCATTGAAATCATTGTTGAGACCTCTTATTTCCTCAATTTGGACTGTGGGGGGGGGGGGAACTAGTTCTCATGGGCTCAAAAAGATATCGCAACATTTTCACATTTGTCGTGCATATATCGGAGAATAAGTCAGTAAAGAATTTTCGAGCATCAAAAGTAAGTACGGCTTTTTAAGGACAAGGAAGCATGAATAAAAGACTTTTTTTTTTTAATTTGATGATTATATCCAAAGTTCTGAGCGGAGTCTGAGCCCATCCAATCTCTTATCATATCCAACTGCTCTGTTAATGAAACGCCCCAAAGTAATTGTTTCTCTTGTCATCCCTTTAGTCATTTTTGCTGGAAATGTGTGTGTGTGTGTGTGTGTGTGTGTGTGATGCAAAAGCCCTTTCCTTGAGGAGCACCATGTGGTGTATTTACACAGAACATAATTCAGCCCATTGTAGCCCAGCAGCTAATGAGATTGGTTGTTAAGTGAATGACACAAAGGCTAAAAAAAAAAAAAAAGGCTTGGTGTTTCGGGTGACACACACGAACACGCACACACGCACGCACACGCAGCAGTGTCCACCTCATTGCTTTCCTCGTCTGCTTCGTCTCTCCTCCGCCGTGTCACCATGAGATGCAAAACAAAGGCTCCGAGAAGGGTAAGTTGAGCTTGGCGTCCGCACGCGTTCGTGCTCGAGGGGGGAGGGGGGGGGGGGGCATGAGCGCTGGATTCACGTCGATGGGTGGGAGGGTCCGTCCGTCTCGGTGATGCTCACAATACAAGCGTTTGCTTTCACTTTGGGGGATTTGATGCTTGTCTCCGGTGGAGCGGCGATTTGCTTATTTGTGGCTGCGTTGGAGGCGCACGTTCGGCAAAGTGAATTGTTGCTGCTGCTTGGCTTGGACTTTGCCGGAGTTCAAGTATTTAGTTTGGTAAAGGAGGATAGTTTGGGATTTTTTCTTATAGTTTGTTTTATTTTATGTGTCATTGACTTTTTTTGGGGTTAGTTTTAATTATTTTTTTAGAGTGTCATTTTTTTTTGTTTTGGTTTAGTTGTTCTTAGTTTTGGTATTAGTTTTTTTTTTTCTTTAAATCTATGGCCTATTTATTGAGTTGTAGATGGGGGAAAACAAGGTCATCAAGTATTGTGAAGTAAAGTAAAGTCAACCACAATTTCCGATGGCCGATCCGTAATTCTCTTATTTTGTATCATTAACAAAAAATATATAATTTAAAAAAAAAAAAAATTTTAAGTTTTAATTTGTTTTTGTTTACTTCAATAACCTCGATGCCTAGCGAATACCGATAACGATCAATAACGATACCAATTCCGATCCATTTTAGGAATAAAGGTGTCATCAAATTGCTAAATCTGTCTGAATTTTTATGACCTATTCCCCCTTTGGATTATTCATAAATTAATACCAAATTAAAACCATTTATCGTTAAATCGAGAATATTATATATTTTTTCCAAATACCATACAATATTGTCATCTGGATTTTTAGTCCCCTCTTAACTATAGTGTGTAAAAAAGTTGTACTCGAAAACCTTAAAATGACAATATTTCTAGAAAAAAAAGAACAAAATGATCTTTTAACAATTTAATAATAAGAAAATTAAAAAAAAATCATTTTCCTTATTAATCTAATGTGTGTTCAGGAAAAACAATCCAAAAATGAAAAAAATTCATCCCCTTCATTGCATTTGAAAAAAAAATGATAAAAATTTGGGGGCATATTACAATAAATTCTAAACTTGGCCTGTAAGCGATTGGCGCTCAGTCGAGGGTGCACGTCGCCTCTTGCTCAAAATCAGCCAGGATGAGCACCAGCTCACCTCAACGCTAATGAGGACGAGCGAAACCCCCCAAATAATATCCATCTCATTACGCTGGCATCGATCTTATCGGCACTTGGATCGATCCGGTCACCGCTGTGCCGTTGGGTTGTGTTTTGTCGCCGTTTTGGTGGCGGCAGCAGTGATGGCTGCATTACAGAATGGAAGTGCATTAGCTTATCATGCTCGGCTGCGGCGCTGGAAAGTGGGTTCAAGTCCATTGTGTATCGTAAAGCCTGGACTTAAGTCAAATTTACATTTTGTTCAAGATTACTCCTTTTATTGATGCCCATAATCATATTCATGGACCATCTGCTGATTTTGGCAAGCATGGATCAAACTCGCCCCAAAAAAAGCGTCCCCCGCTAACCTTTTAAGTACAAAATAGTCTGGCTTAACGGTCCAGGCCCAGAAGTGTGTATATGTGTGTACGGGAGAGAGATTGTTTGGATATTGGCTGCTCGTGCCATATTTGATTTTATCGTGATCTTCTTATCAAGATCTCCTCTGTCTTTCTTGGCGACGGACAGCGTCAAATGTCGGCGCAAGGAAGCCGTTTCGTTGCCGGTGACGCGGCGGCGCCGTCAAAACTCGAAGGCTGCCGAGTGTCATAACGTTTTTTTTTGTTTTTTTGGGGTGGGGGGATTCGTTCTGAGCGAAAATCCAACATCACACACTAAATAGCAAATTCACCAGTGGGCATCCTTCGCCGCGTGAAATACTTTATGTTTGACTCATTCCAAACAAAGCTTACGCAGATTGAGAATTCATATGCCAGAGGTAAATCCGAGTTAACACGGATTTATACTGGCATGAGTTAAAGGACTAGAGTTTGTAATCCAGGTGGCCAAGGGATTTTAGCGTACAGTGGCAAAAATCACTTAAAACTCACCCCCCAACGTTCTGAGCCACTCGGCTCAAAGAGCAGACGGATGTTTCCCAATTGATGACAGCACAATTATGTCATCAAAGGAAAGCGTGTGCGACATTGGATGGATGCATGGATGCCGACGTGCTCGCGACTTCAATGTACGCCGATGAATAGAAAACTTGAACAGGAAGTCAACAAGAATACGTTTATATATTTAAAATGTACTTATGTGCTTTATAGTGTGATTCATCGACGGTCTATGATCAGTGGCCTTACCAAAACGCAATGTATTGGGTGGAGTTGGTGTTTTTGTTTTTCCTGCAATGTGGGGACCAATATGTTTAACTTTCATCAAAGTCGTAAACTAGTGTGATTTACTGTGAAAAGTGGGTTGTATTAAACTTTGATGTGTTGCCAGTGAAACCGCATTATTTTGCAGATTAGAAGGATGAGCAAAATCGCAAAAAGTGAAATCTGTGTATAATTGCTTTTCCTGCAATTTGGGGACCGAAAGGCCTCTTTTTTACCCACTTGTCTAGACAAAAAGTTAAATGTGTAAACTTTTACACTGCGGGTTTTACCAAAGTTTGAGGCTGTGTAAGGGTTATGTTGTATTTAGGGTTGCAGTCGAACATGCAAGTGAGTAGCGTTTCTTGTTTTAGGTGCAAAATGGGGTTTTACATAACTTTTCAGAACAAAAAGCAAAACAGTACAAGGTGTATTTTTGGGGGTGGGTGTTTTTATAAAAATTTGAGTAATATGTAAGGTTATCTAGCTTCTATGTATATATTCACAGTGAAGCCCTACTGGCTTTTTGTTTGTGAGGCCCCTATATTTTCATAACTTTTGGGCACAAAAGCAAAAAGACCTAATCTGCTGACGAGTCTTTGTAGTTTGTCTTGTATCAAAAATTGAACTTGCGTGTGGGGTTATTTAGCTGATATACCAAGGGGTTGTGGTCAAAACCCAAGGTGTGTATGATTCATGTTTTCCTGTAATGTGGGCACCAGTATTTTTATGTAGTGTTTGGGACACAATACTAAAGAAATAAAATTGTACATTTTAGCGTGATTTTTTTTTCTTTTTTAAATATTAGGGTTATATGAGAATTTGAAGTTGGGTGTCGGGCTAATTAGTATTTGCAAGCATCGTAGTCAAACCTAGATGTATATTTCTTCTTGTTTCAATCAAAGGTTGTGATAAACAGTTCTTAAAATTGTTAAATTGGTATGTTGTACATTGGTGAACAAACTTTGCATCATAGTTGGAATATTATTTTTAATGTTGATATAAACCAAGTGGTTACTACTACGGTATAGCCCGACTTGTATTCAAAGGGTGAATTTTGTAATATGTGTTTGTGGTGTTTGCTACAATTTGAGAACATATAATATTACATAGCTTTTAAGGACAAAAAGCAAATTATGTTGTGGTATAATGTGGTTTAGAGTGTGAGGTTTGACATAGTTTGTGTCACTATCGTTAGCTTTAGCATCAAGCCAGTAGCTGTGATAGATTTTAATCTAACCAAAAGAAGTGTCATTCTTGTTCATCCTGCAATGTGGGGACTCAACTAAGATGTACTCTGGGGACAAAATCAATCATTTCTGTAATGTGTGTGGGTGAATTTTGTTGTTGTGCAAAGTGTGTGTGTGTGTCTTTCCCGTTTTTCCCACAACATGGGTACTCCTCATGTTTCTGCCAAAAGTGTTCTATTTGAGGATGAAGTCAGTTTATAAAGTGGGTCAATTGTTCCGATCTTAGTCAAGTATAAGGTCAGTGGGTGGGGATGTGATTGGTCTGAGCTACTCTAAGGATGGGGCTCTGGTCAGTCTCCAGGGCGTAAACATACATCAACATCATGTCGCCTGTAGTGTTGTGTGCGTGTGTGTGCGTGAGCTCGAGTGGAGTTGTTTAATGACAGGAACAGCTGACTCATTTAGAGAGCGCAGTGAAAGGTAATTAACCCTGGGAAAACTACAGCTGCCATGCGAGCTGTTCACTTCAGTGCAATCTGATTAGAAATCACTGACTCCTTTCGCAGGCAGCGTGTCCAACATCAACTTTTCTTCTTTTTGCACGGGAGACCTGCCTTTTGTGCGGGGGGAAGGATTAAGCGGAACGGTTCCTATGCGCCTCTCAATTGGGGACCACCTGGTGGCTTTCATGCAAAAAAAAAAAAAGGAGTCTCCTTGGGCGGGATTACTCAGCTCATTGTTACACCGGGGGCCTGGAACTTCTTTTTCCCCGAACACCTGTCCCCAAATTAGGCAAAGCATGTTCACAACACCATTCAAAGATTGCAACTAGCCCGAGAGTGCCTTGGCAGAAGGGTCTACTCTCCGCTCTGCTATTGATGCGCTGAGAAGATACTAATTTTATTAGACTCCCGCATTAATTGGATTGAAATGAGCAAATAAAATAGCAGATCTTCGTATGACAGGAGAACTAAAAGCCACGAAAATGTGGTCAAAAAAAGCAGCAATTGGCTCTCTGATGTCAGAAGAAACGGTTTGGACTCGGCGCCGCCCGTGTGAACTCAATTTAGAGGGACTGACTTTGGAACGCAATGACAAGACTCCCCAAAATCACCACGGCAAAGGTGTCACCATCTGACTCTTTCATTGGGACGCTTGCTAACTGGCTCCAACAACAAGTTTCCCCTGTAGTTATGCCATCAGAACAAATCATTGAAGCCGTCGTGGCCAGCCAGCCTCCTAATTGTCTGGTAAGAATTCTGGGAGCGCTGTCCTCTTATTGAAGCTTGTCTGTCTTGGAGAGGGGATAAGATAGCAAAATGATATGAAAGTCCTCTTTGGCAGCAGGCACAAACACTTTGCAGGAGAGCTGAGAGGCTGTTCTGTTGGACGTGTCGACTGATTTCAACATTTAACGAGAACCACGATGTCAGTGGATCCTTAGAAATTATCCTTAAAAAAAAGAAAGACACCTCATCCTTCAAGCCTCTGTTCAAAGATTTCAAAGATCACTTGCTTGGGGGGGGGGGGGGGGGGGATCAAAAATTGTATATTAAAACACGTTATCGTGAAATATTGTGATATCCGCATCGCCCATTCTTGATGCTCATAATTAATGAAGGGGAGGTCTTAAATTGGATCAAATGCCTTTAAAAGTCTCATATATATATATATATATAAATTGCGATGTAATATTGAGCTCACAAATGACACTTGTCAAATAAAATAAATAAATAAATAAAATGGTGTGTTTCATTTATTCCGTTTTATTCCGTCAAGTGGCAACACAAAATAAAATCCAGGGCAATTTATGAAAGCGGATGATACATCTACTTTTCTTAAAAATGTCTCCAAATCCAGATGATTTTATTTTCTGCACCCACTTGACGACATCAAATTGAGTAAACTCAACCAAAACGTTTTTTTGGTCTTCCAATCGTCTTTAGTGAAGGAAAGGTCTTAAATTTTGTTTTCCTTAAACGTGCTATAAAAGCTTTCATACAGTTGATAAAAAAAAAAAAAAATTACGATGTCAAGATCTAATTGTCATATTTAAAAAAAGGAGAGCTCTTAAATGTGGTCAAAAGGGACTAAAAAGTCTTTCCAATGACTGTAATTTGGCTTGCAGTAAAAATTGCCATCCAGATACAAAAGTGAGCCACATAAAATCAATTCCATCGCTGCGGTAAATGAAATGGTTCCGAGCAGTGGCGTCAAACTACCCCCCCCCCCCGAGGTCCGGTTTTAATCGTGACATCATATAAATGCATAAGAGCATCGTCACGATGACCGCATTTGAAATTGATGCATAAATTTTGGTGCAATTTAAGGATTTTTGGACAACATTAAAATAAGGAAATGGAATTATGATGACATCCATACGTTTGCACGTCATTTCCATCTTTCTGAAAAAAAAAAAAAAAATCCAACTTGTTTATTCTCCGCGAACAGAAGTTGATTTTAATCTCGCCGCTGAGTTTCATTTGCTCACCGCAGAACCATTTGCATGTCAATGAAAAACGGCAAAAGCAATCACTTGTTCATTGAATCCAATTTGGCCACTGGTGGGGGAAAAAAAGAAAGGTGTGTGCGTGGGGGTGTGTGTGTGGGGGGGTGTGTGTGTGCGTGATCACTTTTGCGGCCATCTGACCTTTTGCTGCCGTCACACAAACTTTCGATTTGGTTTGTGGGTGGAAACGAGCGATTGTATTAACATGAGACGGCGAACGAGCTAATAATTCCATATCAGGTAAAAATGTGAAATCAATTATTTCCTACGATACGATGACTTGATTTTGGAAAAAGTGAGAGAATGTGAAAATTGTAACGTATGACTTTAAACGTCATTCTATCAGATTAGAAAGCAATTTCCTTTCTTGTCTAATTGATATCAAAGACCATCTGTCTTTGAAATCATATAGGGGGCTTTACAAATGTATTCGACCATCTGTCGTGAAATGAGAACGAGAGCATCCAGCGTTAAGAAGTGCTTTGACGCGGACGTTTTCTATTTCAGTGCGTTCCCTAAAATGGACCCAAAATCTTCCCGCTGCGGAAAAAAAAAATGCAAGCAAAGCTACAATTGGAATCCTCAAGAAATAATCATGTGCTTTAATATTTTTTTTTCATTCTTTTTATGAAGCGTATTGGAAAATTAACTCATTCACTCCCATTGACGGGTATATATGTCAAAAAGTATTTTTAATGTATTTTTAGCTTTAATGGCTAACGACAATAATGATATTTGAGCATGAAACTTTGAATAAATCGTACATTTTACTGAGGATTTCCGCTAATAATTGCATAAGAATCAGAGCAGGGCACAGCAGAAGTAGCGCAACGTGAATCGTAATTATTGATTGCGTTGAACATCTCTGCTTTCCGAGCTGATGACCAGCAGAAAGATCTCTCTTGACGCACCTCGCCCCGCAGGATAATCGCTTTGGATCATGATTCTTCGACATCCGACAATCGGGCCTTTACTGATCTTGAATAATGCTCGATCGATTATCGGTGTATGTGTGTACGCCACTTAATTGTTGGCGGAAAATCACTCTAAACAGGATATGATCATCCTATGGTGTTGAGTGTGTCGAGAGTGGTTGGATTTTTGCGTCTGGATAATATTTTGCTCACTTTGATTGTAATAATGCTAAAATGAGATCAGCGGTCAGATTATTGGTATGTGGTGTACACCGTTTAATGTTTTTGCTTGACAACTGGAACTGTTTTTCTGAGCAGATTAGGGAGAAAAAAATCACTCGGGTCACATCTTTCCCCACAGGATAATCAGTACGGATAATCATTTCGAGACACCCGATAATCTGTCAGAAGAGAAGAACAATGCTCAAACTAGGTCAGATTATCAAGATGTGTGTGCACCATTTAAGATTTAAATTCCGAGAGGAAAAGTCGCACTTAGCGCACCCCATGATAATCGTTTCACACAATCTTTTAGAGATATCCAGCAATTGTTCTTTTGTCTTCTTTGATTGCTCAAGAGGAATCGGACTCAAATTAGGTCCAATTTATGATATGTGTATACCTCTTTTAACATAACAATTGCCAACCGTGGAAAGATCACGCTTAGCACATGCCACACCACCAGATAATTGACCCAGATAATCATTTAGGGACAACCACCGATCGGTTAAATGGAAGGAAGGAAAAAAAAAATCTTCAATTGGTATGTGTGTCCCCACTGAACATTTCCGAGCAACTTGGGGAAGGAAAAAAAAATCCCTCTTGACGCACGCCACACCACAGGATAATCGTTTTGCGACTTCGACAATCTGACTTTTGCTGACTTTGATCTAAACGTAACGATGATGCTCACAATTGTCTCGATTGTTACTTATGATTAATATGTTTACCTCGCCGAGCAATCCCGATAATCGGCGCTGACCATTTTCCGAGCAGAACGGAGACGAAAAATCACTCTTAGCCTTTTGTCGACTCGGGTTGGAAGCGGCTAAAAAAAAAATGCTGGAATTGATAATCGTCAGTATTTTGCATCGTACGAAACCACAATCGGCTACATCACAGAATGATGCCCCGCCTCTTTCGGCAATTTCGCCCTCCCGCGACGTTCCTTGGCAAAATGATACCGAGCCACCCATGTCGCCAAACATTCATTACAAGGAAATATGAAAGTAAAAGCGTCTATCTCGCGCCCTTTTATTACACCTAAACAGAAAACACTTAGCATGTAAAATTAATGTGAAAATTATTCCCGGGGTAAACTCTAAACACACACAAGTTACCCTCTGCACGTTTGCGCCCTTCTTCTTTTTCCCCCCCCTGTGCTCCTTCCTCCCCTAGATCAGAGTGTAATTGCCAGTAATCAGGTCTGTTTGCCGCTGATAAAACCACTCTGAATGCGAGGAAGCCTCTTTGTGTGATGACTCAATTATGCCAGAAGTGGCTCATCAAACCTGGCCCATCAGCTGCTTTAATAAATAAGGAGGAAAACTTGCTGCGGGCGCATTATAATTCCATTCATTCCATAATTAAATCCATTCCCTCCTTTTTTTTTTAACCCCTCACGCTCGCCGCGTTTCTGGAAGGGGAAACAAAAAACAAGTCGGGAAAGGGGGGGCGGGGGGTGCGGAGGGGGGCGGGGCTTTGGTGGGATGTATACCAGACAGTGAGTGACCTTGCACAGAGCACCCATCCGCCGCCTATAATTCAGCATGATGCCGCTGGAGAGAGGTTAAGAGAAGGAGGCTCCCGAACACTGCTTCCACGTCGCAATTCGATTCAAATCTCATCGCCGACAGTCGCCCCCCCCGCGCGCGCGCTGACATTTGGAAATCTTGCTCTTCGTCTAATCACGTTTGAACGCAAACAAACGCCGCGTCCAGCCAGCCAGCCAGTCGCGATGTGCGTGTGCGCTTTGTCTGAAAGGAAAAAAAAAAAAAAAAAGAAGAAGAAGCGGCCTTTTCGGAGTTGGGGCTGCACTCCATCACAATAGTGACTGTGTTAATTACGCCACAAGAGCTCGGATAAGCATGCCGCCGAACTCAAGGTCAGTGGTGGATATCGGCGCCAGCTGCACATTCTGGCGATAATAATAGTCATAACAACAATAATAATAATAATAATAATAACGATAATAATGGGAAACAGCAGCAAACAAGCGTTGGTCGCCGTTTCACTCCTTCTCCCGTGCATCATCTCGGATGTGGCGCTAATGGTGCGAGGCCATGGTTATTCATGACCGCTGGACCCCCCCCCGACCCCCCCACCTCCCCTCCGCCCCTCACCTCCACCCAAACAACCCACAGCTCCGGCCCACCTCCCCAGGCGCGGTCCGTTCGCCCCTCTGTGCTGGGAATACTAGCAGATGGGGTTAAGGCAGGGGAGGGGTTCTGGAAGAGGGGGGTTAGGGGGGGGGGCTCAAGGACAGCGAGGGGCCAGATTACCAGACAAGATCGGCCGGCGAGACCCTCGCGCTGAGGGAGGGGTCCCAAAGTGTCCTCGGAGGAGCGTCATTTGTCTCTATATAAGGGAGGAGGGAGGGGGTGTGGGGGGGGGGGGGGGTGAAGGCCGCGTAAATATGATTCAGCAGATGATGAACCAACTCAAATAGTCATGAGTCTTTTTTCATATGCTAATGAATCCACAGTGAATACCCCTCCCTCGATCCCCCCTTTTCTTTCCTCAATCCCCCCCCCCCTCTGTGAGCTATAATTAAGATGTTTTTTTTGTTTTTTTCCCTTCTCCACCAAAAGCTAACATAAATAAATAATTCCATAATAAGATCTGTGAAGTGAGCAGGGCTGAATGTACTCATTGTGCTCCGGCGTGTTTTCCCTCTTGGATGTTTTGTATTAATTAGAAGCGAGCAATTTGATCCCTGTCGAGCAATCAATTTGCATGGTGTTGCCGTGCACGTTCACCCCGTTTGCACCTTCGTCCACGTTGCCGTAGAAAGCGCAACATACATTTTCAAATCGAAAGAAAAATTGGAAAAATGTGACACGGTTGCTCTTGCGCGACTTGGTTTTACGCGCACACACACACACACGCACCCCCACATGCATGCACTCTTAAGTGGGGGTGTGTGTGTGTGTGTGATTATTTTTTTTTATGACTTTCATATTATCATGATTAATGTTGTGCTTTCTAATGCAGGGTATGAATCTGGTGATCAGCTCGTGAGAGACAAGACGAGCGTCATCGATAAGGTCCCACAGTGTGAAGCTGGCATCTTTCCCAACACGGAGTCCTCCAAACAACAATCAAAGGTAAATAAAAAAATAATCGACAAATATCTCCGCTTTGGAGATTTCTCAAAGCGTTTTTCGTCATCAACGGATACATTTGAGGATCTTGAAATGCTGATGTTGCTTTTTCAAATTTCGTGAGGTTGTCACATTTTGTTTTGTCTTAATTTGATTGTCAAACAATATTTGAAATAAAATCTTGGCAAACACGTTCATCTCATGTGGTGGCCATTTTTAACTTGAAAAGTGTTGTTATGAAAATCGACAGATTCATGAAAAAAAACTGTCGTATCTGTTGTTGCAGTATTTTCTAACCGCCCCCTCGAAAAAAAAAAATAATTCAACACAGTCATATTTAACTTTTCGCCGCATTGGCAACATCACCATTACCAATGACGGACATATACGTTAATTGACATTTTCACTTCAGCTCTTCACAAATTTTGTGTGTGTGTATGTGGGGGGGGGGGGGGTGTTCCAAACTAACAAGGTACATTCCTTTTTTACACCAGCTAATGTATAGTGTTTGCGATTTGTTTGTCTCAATAGGCCGCAGTAATCAAAAGTAATGAAGCTATTACGAGCGGGACCTCCGAGGGCTCGGCGTGGCATTAAGAGTGCGCCACATAAAAAGGTTTATTAAAGGAAATTAAGGTCCATCACTGCCACACCTGCTCCCCTATTATAAATGTATGACAGGTCAGTGCCTTCAATCACAACTGCAAACGAGAGAGAGGAGTCATGTTTGCCATTACCAGAGAAAAAAGTAACCGTGCATCCTGTGACTCACACATTTCGCTGGCTGGTGACCACTATACGCCGCCATCAGCCTGGAATAATTATGTTTAATAGCTTTTATTTGGGAGCCACCAGCAACACGCCGACTGAGTGGATGGATTTTTGAGACTATTTTGGTCCAAACACACACACACGCACACACACACACACAGTCGACGTGGAGGTGCTCTCTGTGCGCACTTTAATGTCATTATTTTGTGTAATTCACTCTTTTCCTCACCTTTTCCCAACTTTGACTTTTTTTTTTTTTTTTTTTTTTTAACGCTCGTGCAACATCATTCGGTCAGCTTCTTGACACTTCGGCCCCCGTCTGACTCCCTAGTTGCGGTTCACAGTTGTGTTGAGGTGCAAATGTTGCGTTAAAGTGCGGCTGAATTTGTTGACTGGGCCGCGATTCTTGTTCCAAATTATGGCCGCCGTGAAAAACAAAGAAATTGACACGACGGTGTTAAAGTGGAATAAAGTTGGACATTTTGGAGAGAAAAAGTTCAAATTGGGTATAAAAAAAATAAAAAAAAACAGCAGCTGTTTGATTCAAATGGTTGCTTTGCTTGTGTGGACAGTTTTTTTAAATTCACTTGTTAAGGAATGATTTTGGTTTGGAAAGATTTTGTGAATTCAGTCCCCCCAAAAAATCTATTAATTTAATTTAACTTTTATCTAATGACATTTTTTTCCCAGTATTTGGCCCAAAATATACTTTGTAGGAATTTACACCAAAAAAGTGAAAAATACTTTTCATGAGTTTTTTTTCTTTTTTTTTTGATAAAATGTGAACCAAAACGATCTGAAATGAGCTGTCCATGTCCATCAAAAAGATTTCCCCATTTATCATGAAGTGCTTCATTGCGAAATCTTTCACTTGCAGTGAGTGGACCATGTTTTACAGCAATGCGAAATTTTCAACCGAGTTCCCATTTTTGTCCCCAATTTGGCTCGGAGATTAATAACGTTGGGCTGAACTGTCAGTCTCAAATTGAACTGGAACTTGTTCATATTTGAAAAAAAAAAAACACAAACACGGAACACTTGTGAATGGTTGATTTACCAATTTAACACAACAATAATCCTCTAATTTGTGTAGGAAAAAAAAAATGGAACTCTCAAGAGGACTGTGGGGGCGGGGGGGATACATTGCGGTCGTCTACAAGAGAGTACGTCGTTGTATTCAGACTTTTGGGTACGGAACATTTGCAGCATGTTGAACATTTTCAGTAAGGAACTGCAGTAACTGAAGCCACACGTCTTCTCTGCAAACAAACACAATGTGACTCAGCCTCTGTCTAGCGATATTCTTTGGGCGGTACATCAAATGCAGCACATGCAATGGATAGAAAAAGTCTACACACCCCCATAGAAATGTCAGGTTTTTGTGGCATAAAAAATGAGATCAAGATCAAAATGGAGATAACTTCATCTTTTAGCATGTCAGTGACCCACAAGAAGACTAATGTCAATGATTAGAGCCCAGACCTAAATCTGACGGAACATCTACGAAGTGAGCTGCGCACAGGAGATGCCCTTACAATCTGACAAGGCCGTTTTGTGAATGTTTTTTCAGAGTGGGCACATATTGCCCCATTGAGTATTAGTTTTGGGGTGTGTACATTTATGCAACCAGGTAACTGTACTGTTGAAACATTTTGATTTCAATTGTACAGGTTCTGAATCCCATTAATGGTGTAAAAAAAAAAAAAAAAGTTTTATATTTGGTCTTATTTTTTAAATCACATGGCGATTAAAAAGGGGTGTGTAGACTTTTTCTATCTACGGTTGTATCATGACTCTTTCTGAGCAGTTTAGCCAGGTTATGAATAATTTTTTTGTTTGTTTTTTTTATTTCTCAGATGGATTCTGAAGGCGAGGAGCAGAGCGTGAAAACGTGCGCCACAGGTGAGTCGCACGCACGCACACGTTGCACTTCTCAAAAGTGTTTTCGTGCCACAAGGTTCAACAGTCCAACTTTACTGACAGTGGATTTTGTGTACGATCTTGTTGGCCTGAAGTGCAGCGCCGCCGCCGCCGCTTGATTACTCACGCGAGACTAACTTCAATGGATTGGAACCGCGGCTCGAATTAATGAAGGAGTGTGTGTGGGGGGGGGTGGGGGGGGGTGTGCGTGTGTGATTGAAAGCCTGCAAACTGGAAATGTCAGTACGCAAGCGTTCAGAGCTTTGTGGAGGCTGACCGCATGTCGGTGAGATGCGTGAAAAGCAAATTATTTGTATTATTATTATGATTCTATTTGATGCTTGGCACGGTAAATTGATTTCACAATTTGAGCTCATGTTGTCAGCGTTGTCAAAGGACAGGATTCACGTGCGACTCAATGAAAAGCTTTTCATGTCAACAAAGTCTCTGCATCGTGCTGCCGTTGCCCCCAACACAGAAATGGACTGAAGCTCCTTTGTTTGTTTATTTGGTGGGTTTTTTTTAATTATAATTTATAATATATATATATATATATTTATATTATAAATGATAATTTTATAATTTTTTAAATAATTTTTTTTCTTTAACCCAGTCAGAATTTTCGAATCTCTCTCTCTCTCTCTAACTTTCATAAGATAAAGACTTTATTCATGTTAGAATATGACTTTTTTTTCCCCATAAAAAATAAATCTTCAACTTTTTTCTCGTGAAATTATGACTTAATTATTGTAAAATGACGACCTTGTTTCTTGTCACATTGATTGAAGAATTTAAGTGAATTGCGATTGAGTTTTTTTTTTTCCCCTCATAAAATTAAAAGAATTGTCTCGTACCGTAATCTCATGAACTAAAACTCTATTTTACTGAGATGATCACTTTTTCCTTCGCAAAAATTGGACTTTGGTTGGTAGGCGTACGACTGAAAACGTTATTCTCGTAAGATTGCGCCTTTTTATTCTCAGCTTCATTTCATCATCCTGTAAATCCCAATAAAATTTGTCATCTTCTGATTTTAATCATGTCAGATTGCAGCTTTTCTTCCATATCATATTTTAGCTTTCATATTAGCAAATCGACGATTTTATTGCCATGAATTCGGACCCTTCGTCGTAATATCCCGACTTCATTTTCGTGAGAGTGTTCCGTTCTTTTTCAAATTTACTTTGTGAGATTCCATTTTTTTTAATGTAATTTTTTTTAATTATTCTCGTTAGATTACGATTTCATTCTCACGAATTTCCTCCCAAAAATATTGCGACTTTTTTTTTTCCCCTCGTAAAATGTATTTTTTTCCTCGTAACATTCAAAGTGCGGGATTCTGACATCTTGAAAGATTGTAATGTTGTTCCCCGTGAAACGACAACTTGTCTACAACCTTTTTCTTGACTAAATTTGGTCGGCTTTTTTTTTTTTTTTATAACACTCTAAATTTTTAAATTTTTCTTTTTACAGAGCTGACCCATCGCGACTTTAACGTTGAAACTAACAGGTAAGGTTTTGGCAACGTAAACACCCGACCCCACAGCAGCTTGACAATCAACGCTAACCACCGACTGCGTGCAGCCCGTACGGGTCGTCGGTTCGTAAGCGGAGCGCTCAAGACGGGGTGCGGGGCGCCCCCATCAACAAGCGGAAGTCCCTGCTGATGAAGCCGCGCCACTACAGCCCCAGCGAGGCCTGCGCCGAAGAGAGCGAGGACCCGGCGCCGCGGCGGGACAAAGAAGCGGCGAGGAGCGCCGACACTCCAGCAGGTAAACAGATGTCCTGTTGTTTTGTCTGTTTTGATGAACAATCCACGCTGAATTTTAAAATCCCATCTGTTGCATTCATATTTGCCTCCCCTCCCCTACGCGGGGCCGAGCCGGCCAAACGGCAGCGGCATCAACAGCAGCCGCGCTCACATGAGTTGTGTCTCGCGGGATAAATGCAAGTTTTTTTTGACAAGCGATCGGCCGCCGCCGTTCCGAATTGGCGCCGCCTTCTTTGCGCGGGGGCCAGCTTGTTTTCCCGACCCCCCCCCCCTTCTGTCCTTGAATGGGCCGGTCCAAAGCCATTGAATCCATAGAATGAGAACGTGAATGGGGCGCCGGCGCCAGTTCACTCGGATTCAAATGAGATTCCCTCCGTCCTTTTTCAATTCAATTCCAATTCGAGGGGCGGAAAACAAATTAGTCGCGGCAAAACTCTTCACCCACACGCGTCATCGGCAACGCTTTGCATGTTTTCATTTTGTCTTTTATCAAGAGCTCAAATAAAATTCATCTGTTGACTTTTTTTTTTCCCCCGCCGCCCTCTTAATGACTTGAATTTTGTCCATTTTGGTGAACACGTGCATTCTCGCCCACCATAATCTGCACTGATTTGGTATATTTTTAACGACGTAACCAAGCAACAAACGTAATTGTCCCCCTTTTCAAAAGCTTTTGTTAAGCCCTCCAACACAGTCTGATACATAATTAGGCATAATGTCGACGGCTCATTATAGTACACACGCGCGTGCACGTGCGCGTGCGTCGTTTAAATGGACTGCGAGACGAGTTGACTGGAAATGGAATTGATTTGTTTTCATGCAAGGTTCACGTTACATTATCATGATTAAAGTGATTTTTTTGTGTGTGTGTGTGGGGGGGGGGGATCATTATTTTGGTGAGTTCGATTCTCAAGGCCATTTTTGATACGTTTGTATGGCAGTTCTTTCTGTTTTGAGAGCGCCGGCGAGAACGTTAGCAGCAGGGGGAAAGGCGCTCGGTGGCCGCGTTGGAAGGCGACAAAATCCGGCTGTTGTTTTGGTGGAGCCGCTTTTTTGGTGTTCGGCTGCAGCCAAGTGCAGGCCTGCTGCAGAGTGCTGCTAATGGCTGTTCTGGAGTGACAACTCTTCACCTGCTCCAACACACAAACCATTTCGGGGAGGCCAAGTTTTTTTTTTTTTTTTTCTCCCTCTCTCTTCTTTTTCACCGTGTGCGCGTGTGTCCAGCTGGATGCGAAACAATACCCGCTCGCCTGCTGCATGAATGTAAATACTGGCTGTTTTTTGCACGAGGGTTGATTTGTCTTTGCAACATATATTGTTAGAATGTTGTCATGTTGTGTTTACAGCTACACAGTGTTTTTTTTTTTAAAAATGGATTTCATGGAAAATATGGAATGATAGGGATGAATAATCAATATTACGATGTAGAAGAATGCAATTTCCAAATCGCAAAGGTTGCGATTGGGAAAAAAATAAATAAATAAATAAACGAACTCTGCCACATTTGTTTGGTCGACTTTTGTCGAGTTGTCATCGTGAACGCTTAAATTCCATTTGAAGTCGATAAATCAAATGTCTTTGATGTGAATTTGTGGGTCATTCGCCAAGTCGAACCCATAAAACATAATCATTCATGTACAGTAAATCTGATATCTGATAAAGTATATTGTTATATTGATTTAATTATTGATTGTCATGGTTTAAAAAAGATACTATAAAAAATTACAATAAAAAAAAAATTACATCGTAAATCGCAATCGCAGCATTGAGAGGGAAAAAAAATCGCAACGAGATGATGGAGCAAAATCTTTCAGCCCAAGCAAGAAATTAAACACGGCTGTTATATTTTGTATTTTTAAATGTGCCACGATCGAAATTTTGCTGAGTGCAGTATTTAAAAAGAAAGAAATCCTTATTTTGTATTGCTTTTCCTGAATACGCTACCTGAAATCAGAATTAAATTTCATTTGTTCAAACATTCTGACATAAAAATCATATGGACACATTTTGTTCCTATTCTATTATTCATTTATAAACTAAAGGAGGGCAGCCCAGTGCATAAGTGGTCACGATAGTTATCTATCGCACAGCTTTGAGATTCCAAGAACAAATCTCATTATGTGGACTTTGCATGTTTGTTTTATTTTTCCTCCATGTCATCTGGCTTCCTCCCACAGTCCAAAAAAAAGGTTCATTTCAGACTCTGAATAGGTGTGAACAAAAGTCGATATTTACCCTGCGACTGACTGTCAACCCGTGCAGGATGCGTCTTGTCTGTCGCTCCAAATCAGCCGGGATAGGCTCCAGCTCACCGACGACCCTCACTTCATCGGCTCGCTCTTACGGCTGAAGCATGTTAAAGTCTGCCAAAAGAGGGTTACGGTCATCCTCTGTAACGCCCGCAAAAACGACCACTTATGAACACCAGTCGTGTCTCGCAAGTGGTGGTCAGTGATTAACAATGGAAGACGATCAGCTGCATTGATTCCGTCAAATCTCCCTTGATCCTCTCAACGCTTCAAACTTATGCTCTGTTAAGGCTCTTTGGCTTTTATTTTTTATTTTTTTTAAACTTTCTATCCTCTTAAGTGGCCAGACAGAATGAGAGCAACGCAAAAAAAGTAGGGTTCAATGGATGAATCAGATCACGGGAATGATGGATGGATGATGATGATGAAGATGAGACAGACGCGGGAATTAGCAAACTTGTTAAATGGGTCAACATGTAAAATTAATCCAGCCCCCCCCACCCCCAAAAAAGGGCGGGGGGGGCTTTTATATTTGGTCGGATAAAATATGTGCCTCGAATAAGTCGACAAAAATGAATCCACCGAGGGCCGTTACGTAATAGGACCATTTGTGGGTTAAATGTTTAGTGGGCTCAAAACAGCGCTTTGAGGGACATCAGGGTTAAAAAAAAAATTCTTAAAGGCTACTTAATCTTTGTATTTTTTTTTTAACAAAGATACAAATGAATTGTACTGGGAGCAATTAATTAATTAGCAATTATTTTTGCATCAATTGTGTATATTTGTTTGGACATAAGCATCGTCATCTTAGGAATGATTCGGAGGTACACGTCACCACGTGTGAGCTGAGATTTGATGAGTTAGCAGGTTTACGCAAGCACGCCACTGATTTGCGTGAAACCGGCCTTTTGCTCTGAATGCGAAAAACAGAATGTGGCAAGAGTTGAGTTGCGATTTTATGAGGAAAAAGTTTTATGATAAATAAAAATTGTATCTAATTTTATGAGCAAGTTATGAATTTTCACGAAAAAAAAAATGTCTTATGAAAACTAAAATAATAGAATGAGAATTACGCCAAGTCAGTTTTAGAATGTAAACATTTTGTAATTTTACCAAAAAAAAAAAAAAAAGGTTTGTTTTACCAGAATGGAGTCTGCTTAAAAAAATTTTTTTTCCCAAAAATATTTTTTCAGTGGTCAGAATAAAAATATAAATTCTTAAGGAATAAATCACCCAAAATCAGTTCAAATAAGATGCATGGAAAAGGTTTAACAAGAAAAGTCAACATTTAGTAGCGTCTCATTCTGTTTGAAAAAAAAAACAAACAAAAAACATGATCATCAATTTTGTTTTCATAAATCTTCACTTTCCTTTTCTTCATCTCCAGAAAGCAGATTAAATGCTTTGACATCCGTCTTTGAGCAAATGACAACATGTTGCTTGGCTCCAACTTAAAAACAAACATAACTAATTATTATTACAAAAAAAAAATAAAAAATGTACCGTAAATCCCCCATAATCTTCATCTTCAATCTTTGTCGCGACAGACAAAAAGAGGACGGAAGCAAAAACAAATTTAGTTCCCCAATTTGGGCTTTCATGTTCAGAGCACTCGGAAAAAAAAAAAAAAAAACAGATTTCATAAACGTAAATCTAAAATAGACTTAGCGGCGAGTAATTACTCGCGAATCCCGCAACCTTCCGCTGTTACATGTGTTTTCCCACAATAACATGTTTTTCTCGCTGTATTATTTGGAAAAGTGACACAAGTTCTAAAACCTTAAAAGGATTTTGGAAGATTACATCCAAATTATTATCCCGCAGCTGAGCGTGTTTGTTCCTTCAAGAACGGGATATCCGAAGTGTGGCAAAGCCTGCAATGGACGATTCTCACTTGAGCAAAAAAAAAAAAAACCCAACATGTCTTACATATTAAATGCTAAATGTTTCCGTGTAATTTCAGATGGAAACTCCAGTCCAGGAAATGTCGCGTTGGACCGAAACGGCCGCTCCAACGATTCGCTGGGGTGGTCGGAGTTGACACCCGAGGGTTCGCCGCAGTGCGAGGAGGTCAGCACGCCAGAAATGTACGACGACGACGACGACGACGGAGAAGAAGCGGAGGACAACCAAAGTCAGGACAGGCTGAGCGGGTCGTCGTCCCCGCGCAGCCCGAGCCAGCTCCGGTGGGCCTTCTCGGCCAAAACAAACGGCACGAGCCCCTCCAGAAACGGCGGCGACCCGTCACTCCTGAAGGAAGAACCGCACCCGGATCCGAGCAGTGGCCTTTTCCAGAGATACGGACCGGAGGAGGAGGGGGGGGACAGCGACGGGGAGGCGGAGAGGCCTCCGCGGCTGGAGGGCTGGGCGCTGGACCACCTCCACCAGAGAGGCCTGGAAATGGGCCGAGGCGGAGTGAATTGGAGCCTTTTGGAGCAGGCCATCGCCCTGCAGACGGAGCAACGGCAGGTCCTGCATCACGCCTACCGGGAGATGGACCGCTTTCTCATGGAGCAGATGACCAACGAGAGGCGGCATCAGCGCATGATGGACATGGACAACAGGCTCAGCTACCATTCAGGGAAAGGTGAGACTGACGGCCTCAGCTCACAATCTGTCTGTCAAAATTTCACCAACCGCGCCACAACTTCGACCTGCCTTTAGCTGGTCTTCAATCTAGTCTACTTTCTGTCACCAAATTGTTAAGTACAGCGGGGGGGCATGTGGTTTGCCGACTTTCCCAACACGGTTCGACCTACCTAGCTACCAAAATAGGGCCCTGAATGTACCGAACCGAAAAACATACATTGAAATACAGGAAGCATTCCCACCTACGGACCTCTGTCAAACAGAAATTCCCTCTCCCGGGAAAAAAATAAATAAATAAATTCTACTACTATATTCCATTAAGGATGGATTCCTCAATAAACGGCATTTCCGATATCCGGAACCCGGAAGCCGCAGCGAAGCCCGCAGTAGCGCAAACTCAAGCAGTTTCCCGCTCCATACTACGGAAAAACGTTGACCGCTCCGCCGTGATCGGATCCAAAACGCCGACATGTATGACTTCTTTGGCATGCGTTTTACTGAAATTGCGAAAGATATAAACTTCCTTCATTTACATTTACCGCTGTAGATCATGGCATAAAGTTAATGCAAATTATGTAACGGGATTTTTCAAAATTTATCTTGGTCATAAAAATTTTTGGACCACTAATTTATATACATATGCACAAAAAAATTTCATATGAATAAATAAATCAAATTAAAACAAAATTCAAACATAGGAAATTATTATTAATAATGGAATACATTTTTCTTATATTTTTACTTCCTATTTTATTGATTATATATATTTTTTTGTATTCCTTTTAATTTACTATTACAATATATGCAATTGTTGATATTTATTTTCCCGGTTGCATTGTTTAACTGAAGAAATGATTACATTATTATCTTTACCATACATTTTATATATTAATATTTTAAGGATATATGCACAAATATATACTTGGAAGCATCTCCGTCTGAAATTCCTGTTGTCGTTCACATTTATATTTATTGCCAGAAATGAGCTTCGTGTTTGAGCCCCCATTTCAAGTGTCCAAAAACGTTTCCCTCCTTACAAAAAGCAAAGCTGGTGCGCATGCTATGGCGCATGGGCCATTTTGGGCCTACATATTTTAGATCGGGCCGGTCATGCAACACAAAAATCAAAACAAATGATCGAGCAGCTCATAAAGTACCTCCATTTGGTAAACACGACACAATTGATGTGGAAAAAGCAGATTGTCCAGCCCCGCAGAAAAGAAATGAGTGTCGATTGTGTGCTCATGAAGCAGCAAAGAGAATTACAAAAAAGAGAGCTTGAAATCCTCTTTGCCGCTTTAACATTTTGGCAACAAGTCAAGTAATACATAAACAGACTTATAATAATAATAAAACGAAATTGCGACGACTCCGAATATTGGATTTTGATAGGAATCAAGTGGATATTTAACCATGACCATAAGTCTTAAATCCTGCTAAAGTACCTCTCATGTTTCCCCGGGATTCTTCAAATGACCGTGGCTAAATATGTAATCCTCCGTGTAATCTTTCCATGGTCGGGCATTAAGAAGTGTGTTCAACTACAGCCTTAACTAAAAGGACAGATTAATAGATGCTTTTTATATAGATATAAAAAAAAATGGCTTTGCATGATATTTCGCTCTCTTGACTCGTGTACATTACGTACTTTGGACACATTCCTCTTGTACTCGGAAAGTTGAAAGGCAACATTTCATTGTTCTGAAATCAACAATCAAATGTTTTCACCAGACTCTCCGCGGACAGACAAGAGGGACATCAAATGTCCCACGCCGGGCTGCGATGGCACAGGTCACGTGACTGGACTGTACCCCCATCACAGGAGTTTGTCCGGGTGTCCGCATAAAGTGCGGGTTCCTCCAGAGAGTGAGTGTGCAAATGTATTCATGTGGAGACACTTCATCAGGTACAGCTCATTTTTTTGACCGTCACAAATGCAGTGGCACACTTTGGACATCTTACCAAGACCAAAAAAAATATTATTTTTATTTTAATATTATTATTACAAATACCTTGCCATTTTTTTCTATAAATTTGTCATTTATTTTTTGCTGTTATTTAATGTATTTTTCATTTTCCATCAAATCTGCTGAATATCACATAACTCGCAAAATCACCCTTAAAAAGTTTTTTTTTTCTCTGTATTTGTGTATAATACGATCTAAATATGAGCTATAACTCGAATGTGTATACTTTTATAATTTTCTATTTTGCTACAGTATAGTCGCTGATGAGCAGGGAGCTCGGTCAAAGTTGTAACATTTGTCTCTCTCCCTTTGAACGCCGCTCGGTTTTCAACAGCGGCTGATAGTGTCCAGCAGCACAGCCAATTTATTTGAAGTCAGGCAAAAATTAAATAAAAAAAATAAATAAATGATGAAATAAATACATAAAAAATGAATAATTAAATAAATAATTAAATGAATAAATAAATAATTAAATGAATGAAAAAATAAATAAATACTGTTTAACTGGGAGCATCTGTGACATCTGCGTCAATCAAAACACGGCTATCGTTTTTTTTTTTTTTTTTTTTTAAATACAGCTCATTTATTACATTCCCAATATTGAGGCCGTTTCTAATCGTGTCGAATTATTTCATGCATAAAGTGTTTATTTTCTTCCATTCATTGCTCTTATGGAGCGAGTCTTGCCTGAAAAATTGAATTGAGTTCAAGTAACTTAAAGGATTTGTCAGTCTCTTCTGTTATGCGCATTGAAGTCTCTTTAAATGTTTTATTTCGCGTACACACACACACGCGCGCGCACGCATACTGGCGATTGTGAAGACATTCCAACCAAACTCCACAAACATTGGACATTAAAGCATGATGTTACAAAAGCAACAGGAAAAGTAATTAACTTTTCTCGCCGAGTGTAGGCAGTGTTTGCAAATCAAAGGGTTGAGCTGGTATGCCATTGAACAAAATAAATAAGACAAGTCCAGCCAACTAATTGGAGGACGTGGGGGAGAGAAAAGAAGTTTCTGAGGATGGACGGCAGCCCTTAATGACGCTTTTCCTTTTGAAGAATATAATCAGCCGTCTTTTCTTTGCACTAAGCTATTTACATTGCGGCCACTTTCTCGCTCGCTCTCGTCCGCGCCAAAGCACTTACATAAATCATCACTGAATGCCTAAAATGTTCACTGCTCTCTATATTCATCTCATAAACATTTAGTGTGACTCATTGGAACACTTGCAAATTCAACATTTTCAACCCTAGAACGGGGAACACTGCAAGACTTGTTTCACTTCCATCTGGCAATCCCATTTCATTATTCCGCTGTTCATTTTGTTCAAAAGTAAAAATGAAAGCGGAAAACGGGACGAAGGAAGAATTGAGCGTCATCGTTTATACGTGAATCATTTTTTTTCACTGATTAACTGGAAGAAGTCATTGTGAGACATTCAGGGTACATCTTGAACGGCTGTTTGAGTTACCAAATACGATTTTTGATATATCGTATTTTCCAGACTATAAGCCGCAGCAAAAAATAATAATAATCATTTTTAAAAAAACACGGCGGCGACTTTGCTCATTAAAACAGAACAAACCCAAGAAAAAAAAATCAAGAAATATTTAGTGTATTTTCTGAACTCTAGAGCGCCCCTAGTGGTGAAAGAAAAATCCACAGAAAAGCTGCACCGTTCTATTAGCCGCATAGTTCCAAATATTGGAATAATTAGCGGCTTATCGTCCGGAAAACACGGCAAGTACATTCAGTCCGACAACATCACCATTACTCCTACTTTTGCCGACATTTATTTCGCGGTATGCTGTGAGATTGTTCGAAGGGTAAAAGGGGTGCTTTGGCGCAATGACCTCATGGTGAGGTTTTCACGGGGGGGTTCATTTTGATCCCCCGTTTAAGTTAGCAAATATGGTTGCCCATAAAGCGCTAACATCCTGATTTCTTTTCTCTCTCTTTGGTCCGCTCAGTCTTGGCCATGCACGAGAACGTCCTCAAGTGTCCCACTCCCGGGTGCACGGGAAGAGGCCATGTCAACAGCAACCGTAGCACCCACCGGAGGTAAATAAGAAGAAGAATGCATCCAGAAGGATAATAAATAATCATCTTGCACCGTAGAGAGCCATTCGAGTGTCAGGGATTGGCTTACACCGTGTTTGATTGTCTTCCCAGTCTGTCGGGCTGCCCCATCGCCGCGGCGGTGAAAATCTCCAAACCTCAGGACGAGAGCCTGAAAAGCAGACAAACGCCCGAACGCTCGCCGAGGTACGCGCCGTGCCAGCCGGCGTTTAAAGCCGTCACGTGGGCTGCGAAATAATTAGCGTTCGCAAAGTCTGGACTGGAGGAGAGTTAGAGGGAGGGGGGAGGGGTGTTGGGGGGGGGGGGGTTCTTGTGCAAGTTAAGCTCTGCAAAAAAGTGATAAACACTCATGTTGTGTTTTATTGAGCGATCCCTACAGAACGCGCAGTCTGTCGCGAGCTCCATCCACTCGATTAGAAATGATAAAAGAGCAGAACTCTTTGTTCCCGCTGGATTTATCACGGGCAGGATGCCCACTGCCGCTATATTAATTAGTCTGGCAACCTGGCTGCCGCATCGACAGCATCAAATCCCTCACTATGTGTACCAAAAAAAAAAAAAGAAAAAAAAATGCTTTTCAAAACAATGCTTTTACTTGGTTATCTGAGCTCCAGTCATCTTGAATTGGATTGTCGGGTCTGGTCAAAAAAGTTTCAACTGAGCCAGCATGACCACAAAGGTCGCGATAGTGCAAGTGTACAGTTGTGAGATTCGGAGGAATAATGTTATATCATTTTACACAAGTTGACAAAAATAAAGTCTCGTGAATTGAGAGGGGAATATAATAAAAAAATAATATTCCTTGATGGAAAAAAAATGCAAATTTAGGTAGTGAGGTCATAATAGTTCAAGAATAAAGTTGCGATTTTCAGAAGAAAAAATTTAAAAACGTCATTGTTATATAAGGAGAACAAGTTTGTAAATTTACGAGAATACAGTCACAATTTTACAAGGGAAAAGTAAAAAATTGCGCAAGATTAAAGCCTGAATTTTACCGAGCCTCAAGTGGCAATATTACGACACAAAAAATAAATAAAATGTAAATTTATGAGGTGAATTCTGCTATATAATTTAGTCTTGTGAGAATAAAGTTGCATTATTATAAGAGTGATCTTGTGATATTGACTCATTAAAATGAACTTATTTGATTATTACGAGAAAAAGTTACGATTTTAAGAGAATAAGTGCTAATTGTGCAGGGGAAAAGTCACAATTTGTACGCGACCAAAATCGGAATTTTGTTGACAAAAATAAAATGAAATATTTAAGTTGTAATATTGAGAAAGAAGTTTGAATTTATTGACACTAAAAATCACGATTTTCACTTCAAAAGGAAACGAGTTCCCCGAATACTACAAGAAAATGATCATTACTACATTATTATCGAATAATTACCATCAATTCTTAGACTGTCTCCGAAAAAAAAAAAAAAATCTTTTCAAAACACTGCTTAAGCGTCATAGCGACGTGATTTCATTCTGCGTCCGCTTGCAGGGTCGTGGGCCTGGTCAAGAAGTTCGACCTGAGCCAGCTTAACTACCGCCTGGCTCACCCAATGGCCGCCCTGCAGAGCAGCTTGGCCAAGGACATGGACAAGTACAGCAGGATCCGCTTCGACTACGCCAGCTTTGACGCGCAGGTCTTTGGAAAGCAGCCGCTCAACGGCGGCGGCCACGACGTGGAAGTCTCGCACTATCCCGACTGTACGTTGTCTCACAAAAGCAAATTCACCACGCTTGATCGGCTGCGCCCTCACAATATAATACAACATCGGCCCATATTATCGGATATATATGGTGTTGGACAACAATATTTAACTATATTCATAATTAAATATGTACCTGTGACGAAAAAGCGAAGCGTGCAGAGTCCCTGCTGACAAAATATTTCAATGCAGTCAACGAATGAGGTGAACAATCACTGTCAACAGCCTCTAAAAATATTCAAAAATATATATAAAATATTTTGTGCGATAAGAACAAATTTATGAGAAACAAATTGTAATGCGAGGCAAAGTTCTGTTTAGAAAAAAAATTGATTGGAGTTAATGCCAATTGTCACAGTAAAAAGTGTCATAATATGATTCGAAAATATATTTAAAAAATCATATTTTGCAAGAATAAATTCATGAAAATTAGAAACAAATGTCACGATACGACTAAGGTTGCAATTTTGCAAGTAAAAAAGTCGTAACTTTGCGAGAATAAAATCTAGAAAATGTTATTAATTGCACACTGTAGTTGTATGAATCTTGAAGAAGTTTGTAACTTTTATGAAAATTAAAAAAAAAGATTGTCAATGAAAATTTGTATGATTAAAATACGACAAGAAACAAGTTGAGATTTTGGTAGCCATTTTGCAAGAATAGTATAATCAAAAGAAAAATATCATTATTTTGTTGTAATAATAGAAAAATAACCTTTTTAATAAAGTCTCAATTTCCTCAAGAATAAAGTCAGAATATTAAAGGAAAAAAACGATTCATGAGATGAGCCTCAAATCTTAGAAAAAAAAACAATAAATCATAATTCTTCATATATGTGAGGCCCAAACGCACAACAAAACCAAGCACATTAATGAAGATATTGTTCAAGCAATACCTTCGTTGAACATCACGAGATGTCAAAGTGCTGAGCCGTTTTTGGGACGCTTTGTCGTCCAGCATCTTATTACTACATTTGCTGTCATTTTGTCATTTCTGCCTGGAATTTTTTTTTTTTTTTTTTAGCACCTCCGCGGTATCATCCCGGCTTTCTGGCGGCTCCAGGTGGCCGCTTGCCTACCTCCGGTCAGCACAGCCCGCCGCCGAGTCACTTGAAGCAAGACGACGGCGGCCCCCCGAGCGCCGCCACAGCCGCCATCCTCAACCTCTCCACTCGCTACCGGGAGAGCGGCGAGACGGCGGCCGCGCGGCCCCTGGCGAGCTCTACAAAGGTAATGAAAATCAGACCACTCGGAAAAGAGGTGTTTAATGTGCTCATTCGAAAGCAACTCTGATTTGTGTATAAAAAGGGAAGACATCAAAAGAGAGATGCTGGCAAAGAGTGAGAGAGAACGGGGCTCACGTCGCAAAAAAACAAAAAAAGTCCATTTAAAAAAAAAAAAGGAGGGTTGACAGCGATCAAGCTTTAATGTACACAAATGAAAATTGGTGTAATCGTATCAAAAGAAGATTACAGCCACTCATATTTTCTTTAAACTAAAGCTATTTGGACATCAGATGATGTTGAACGATACCGGAATGAAATCCCAATATTAAGACGTGAAAAAGTCTGAATTATTACACAAAGTAGGAATGTTTGCAGTAAAAACAAACGTGAAATTCAAATCAAACCAAAGTTGTGATAATGCGAGAGGCAAAAAAAAGTACAAAGTCATGATTTTACTAGGGGGGGAAAAAAATCGCATAATTTCAAGAGAAAAAAAGTTCTTTTAAATGAGATATGAGAAATATGTCAGAAATTCCTGAGAAAAATATCCAGTGGAGGGAAAAAAAACAAAATATTCGAGACTAAAATCATAATATTGTACTTCATATTTCTATCAGGAAAAAAATCAAAAAGGCGTCATTTGATGAAAATAAAACGTCATCATTTCCAAAAGTCAGACATGTCCAAAAAAAACGCATCTCATATTTCTTGCCGAACACCTCCCCATCCTTTGCTTGAAGGTGCAATTCCGATGTTGCGGCGTGACGTGTCTCAACCGCGTACCTTGGGCCCGAAATAGTCGTGAAAACGTTTAATACTTGGAAAAAAGTTTTCCTTTTGCACACGTGAGGCGGTTGCGTAACGTCGCCATCGCCTTCCGTACTCGATGACGATGATGATTCAAGGTTGTTGTTGCACACCTACACCGCCGCGCCGCGCACGTCCTCGTCTCCTTGGCCTGCTGCTGAGCGAACCACGTGCACCCCCCCCCCCCTCCTCCCCCCCCCCCCCCCCCCCCCACTCACTCAATGTCAATGAATAAAACAGTGATAGCAAGTTGATCATCTGCTCCCGTTTTGCAGCTTAGTTGTCTTGTCTGCGGGCGCAGAAAAAATAAAGAACAGCTTTCCCGTCTGGAAGCTTTGGCCAAGAGAGGGCCGCCATATTTCGAGCGCTATATGCGACAACATATTTGCATATGTACGGTACACGCTCGAATATGGCGCCCCAACGGTTGCCGTACTTTTAGGTACCTGGAAAACGGTGACAATTCATGAACACAAATGGGCGCGTCGTATCATCAAGATGTGATCGATATGTTAGCAAAAAAAAAAAAATAATTTTCAAAACTTTATTATATTTTTTTTTGCGTTAAATATCTCCTCAAGATTATGGCCACCTCTGTTAAAATGGGCGACATCCTTAGTGAAGCAGATGATTTAATTTGTCCCCTGAAATTAAGTTGTTACTAATTATTATTAGTATTTGGCTCCGTTTTCTTGTTTTCAGAAAAAAATGATATTGGCTCCGTCATAATTGCTTCCTTTTACGGTCAAAAGATTTTCATGCGCTCCTTTTTCGGCGCAAACAACGACAAAAAACAACAGCGTCACATCTGTCAAACTTATGTCAAATTAAAGCTTTTTAATTGTAGCTTTAATAATGATGACCTAGATTTGGACACAACACACACACGCACACACACACGACCCCCCCCATCCGATGTGTGTCCTAGAAAATACATTCACACAGCTGTCAATGTAAACACACACACGCACATTATTATTATTATTATTAATATTATCGTGTGTGTGTGTGCTCTATTCATGTATTTTATTTATTTCTTTATTTTTGATTCTCTTCCCGCAGGACATGCATATAGAGGTGGATGAAAACGGCACCTTGGACCTGAGCATGAAGAAAAGTAAGGAGAGCGTCCATTCCAAAGCGCCTTCGGATGAGCACGCGCATTCGGAGCAGGCGGCGGCCAAAGGCTGCGGCGGCAGCGTGCTGATAAGCCCCGCCTTCTACCGTCAGCTGTGCGACAGGGACAGCTGGGACAGCCCCGTCCCCGTCGACTTCAGTCAAGCGCACGTCTTACATGACAATGAGGTAAATTCAAAACGATCATTAAGGCAAAACTTCAAAAAATAAATGGCATTCTTTATAAGTGTCGAATCGTTTCTCGCTTCAAATTACAAAGATTTTGGGGAAAATGTATTCACCTGATTTATTTCTTTCTTGGGGCGGGGTTCCCAAACTCAAAAAAAAAATCCTTAAACGAAATACATTTTCCATAAAAAAAAAATCACTTTCAGGAAAAAAAAGGGTGGAGCCAACATGTGAAAAGTTACTGAGAAAAAAAATGAAATAAAATGGGTGAATGTGCAAATCTGCAGGCGCCAAACTATGACCATGCAGGGCCGACTGTAGTTTTAAGTTGTAATATGACCAATCACCACCAGATGGCGGACATGTCTTATATTGCTCTGTACAACAACGTGAGTAGGCGGAATATTTTTGGGCTGGATTTGGAACGATAATTTAATTTTTAAATTTTGACTGGCTTGACTTTTGTTAAAAAATGTTCAAAATGAGTTCATGCACTAAATGTTGGTTTCTTGTTCAGCAATTTTGTGCCATCCATGAATGGACTTTTTTTTTTTTTTTTTTTTGCAAGTTTTGTTTGTTTTTAAAAATATTGAGCAGGTTTGCAACTCGCCCATAAATAACATAACATTTATTTTATCCTACAAAATCCGCCTTTCTATAATGCAAAAATCTAATATTGTCTATATTTGTTGTTCTCAGTTCCGTGAGTTAAACAAAACCTTTTCCGAAAGAACTTTCATGCTCATTGGCCTGAATGTTTCTTAAGCTGAGCTTTAAAGCTTTTGTTTTCTTTTCATTTCACTCAATTGTTGATGATATCGAGCACATGTGACCTGCTTTCGTTCTATACAACATCTGGTGACGCCTGTCTGGAGGGACGGGGGGGGGGGGGGGTTGTTTGTGGGGGGGATCCATACGTCATGATAAATATCATGTGGATTAAGTGTGACTTTAAATGGATGTATGGTTTGCTGGAGTATAAGTATCCTAAAGCGTAATCTCTTTGCCTTGCACTCTAACCTCGTGGTTTGTCTTTTAAGAGTATTATAGTGCCGAGGGGCGGGGTCAAAGGGGGGGGGGGATTAATTAGTGACTATCAGGTCAGTGCCGAATGACACCGATATCACGTTGTCTTTTGTGTGATCGCAGGAGGAGTTTGATCAAGTCAGCTTGGAGGAGCAGCACTACCAAGGCGAGGCGGGCATGATGAAGGCCAAGATGCTCCTACGAGAGGCCAAGAAAGAGCTTCTAAGGTACGCAAACAACGTTGCTCGACAGAGCCGCCGGGCCCGACGTGAGCTTATCTGACAGATGGTGGCGGGCAATAAATAGGTGACTTCCCAAGTCGACAGACAGATGCATTTGGATACGGTGCCGGGCAAAAAGTTGGAGGCCACTGTCAGCTTTTCTTTCAAGAATCTTTTTTTTTTTTTACTTTATTTATTTATTTATTTTTCTAGGCGGTCACAATGATGCAATCAGTGCAGGAATTTATAGCAGCGCACATGCGCTTAGCATACTAAAATTAGATGAGCCCAAACCTTTGGTGACAATTTGGAGCATCAAGTAAAGACAATTCAAATAAAGTTAGGATTTAAAGGGGAACTCACCAAAGAAAAAAAAAATTTTTTCTTGAAAATATTATGATTTTCTTCACCTTTTTGTGATATTGTTACTTTTTCTAAAATTGAAAATCTTTGATTTTATTAAAACTCAACATTCCGAAATCTACCTTTTTTTTTTCTCATTCCAAGTTGATTTTCATAAATTTACGACGTAATTCTTTTTAGTTGCAATATTACAACTGCCATATATAATCTGCAAAAATATGCAACTCGACGCCCCACCGCCACCAACACGTAATTCTGCTAACTTTAGACACTAAAAATATAAATATTAAATATTTTATTTGTCATAATAAAAAATATATATTATTTAAAATATTAATATCAAATAATTATTCTTGCTAAGTTTTTCTTTAATAGGATAGATTTTACTTTTACATTTTTTTCTTGCGTTATTATGACTTTGTTCATGTAATAATAATGTTATAACTTTTCATATTATAATTTTATTCTTTCAGAAATCCCAAAAATGTCTTTACAATAATATTGCCACTTTCCCTTCCATTTTCTCCTTCTGCGCCATTTTGCCGCTCACAATTGACCGAAAATGACATCATAGTGCCTGAGGGCTCAGCTTGCTCAGTCACATGACCAAACCCCCAAAACAAGCGAGCCGTGATTGGTTGCCACCCGAGCCAACTACTTACAACTTTTTTTTCCCCCTCCACCAACCTTCTGAACATTTCACTCTGGTAAAACGTACGGTCGAAATGTCCTCCTAAAATGTCGCGAGGCAAACGGCGGCGGAGCGAGCAGGGCCTTGTGTGCATCACGTTGTAACTGGTATGTCCGCAGGTTCATGTGGCCTGAGAGGACATGTGTCACTTTGAAAAGTGAGTTTTGTTTTGTTTCATTTTTTTTTTTTGCCTCTGCTAGTTGGAGTGCATGCTCTGCAGAGCCGTGACCAGCGTCAGTAGGACGCTCTAGTTTTGGAAGCTCACTGACACTAGCGGACGTCATTAAACAAACATGAGGCATTTCTTACTAAATGTACTAACCTCACCTGACTCCACCAACCTGCTCCTCTTCCTCTTCCTCTTCCTCCGCGGTAATGCCCCCATGGGAAGTCGTCCTAATCTGTGTATGAAATGTTGTGTGCCCTCCCGCAGCTGTCCGACCCCGGGCTGTGACGGCAGCGGCCACGTGACGGGGAATTATGCATCGCATCGGAGGTAGCGTAATTAATCACTCTCTCATTAGCATCGGCCGCCATCTAGCATGAGACACCGGATCACTTTGTTCAAATGTTCAAGAGGATGTGGCAAAAAAATAAAAGTTTTATTCAGTAAAAGTCACGTAAAGCTACGTAAACAAATTTACCAAATTTACCTTTGACTAGCTTGACATTATTTGTCCATTTTTTCATTTTCCTCCAATTTTTTTCCCCTTTTTACTCAAACAACTTTGTTGCTGTTGAATTACAATTTATAAAATCAGATTTTTTGTTTTTTTACTTTTCAATCAAACAGACAACTTTGTTCCTGTCAGATTGCAACTTACGTCATTTTCGTAAAATTGTGACTTTTCTTGCTATATTTACGTAAAACGACAACTATTTCCGTATTTTTATTTGCCTATTTTTTTTTTTTTTTTTCTCAATTTTTTTTTTAGTTTTTACTCAACTTTGTTCCTGTAGAATTACAACTCATGAAATGTTAAAATGGTGACGTTTCTTGCTACACGACTATATTTACATGAATCTCTTTCCGTAAATCGCGTCTGACTCCCATGACTTTGTCCATTTTTTTTCCTTTTTCCTCCCCCCAAAAATGTAAAGTCAAAATGGCAACTTCTGACTTTTAGTCAATTAAAAAGAAACCTTTCTCATCCTCATTGCCGTAGATGCATTTAAAACAACTTGGGCCAACGGAAACAAGTTTATCCGACTGTGGCAGAGTTGATTAAAAAATAAAAAAAAAAAAATCCCCAAATACAAGCGCTTTGTAAATATTTACCAACAAATAAAAGCATGTGCGTGCGTTTTAAGATGCTTTAAAGCGGCGTTGTGATCAAAGAGTGCACTGAGATGACTGTTAGCTCTTTATCCTCACCGCAGCGTGTCTGGATGTCCCCTGGCTGACAAGACACTCAAGTCGCTGATGGCAGCCAACTCTCAGGAACTCAAGTACGTATTTCAAACGTGGCCATTGTTGTTCTTGCTGCTGTTGTCGGAGGATTTGACACCTCACAGCAAGCTGCTTCTGCTCCACCCATGCCTATTTCCACGTACTTAAGCGAGAATTTTATTTTTTTTGGGGGGGGGGGGCGGGGGGCGGCAATTTGCATGATGAGCGTGATGTGTGTCTCGGCTGTGCAGGTGCCCAACACCTGGTTGTGATGGATCGGGACACGTGACGGGGAACTACGCGTCGCACAGAAGGTAGCCGTGGCTGAGGGGCGGCGGGAACACGCATGGCAACCGCAAAACACATTTGTCAGATGCGTGACATCAGAGCAGATGGTGAAAGTCTCACTCCGGGCCGCAAACACGCTGTACTTTTTACATTTCACTTTTTTTTTTTTTTTTTTTTATTTAATTGATTTATTCGACGGAGACGTCTTATAACCAAATAGTCGGAATGTTACGAGAAGGCAACATTGGCATGAACACAGGATGGCTGAGTGGTCTAAGGCGCCGCGTTCAGGACCCAGTCTCCCCAGGAGGCCTGGGTTCGAATCTCGAATTTCCCCATTGTGGGACTAATAAAGGCATTATTATAACACGTAAACGCAACGGTCTTAATTTATTGTCGGGATGAGAAGAATGACAGGACGTCATTTTTCAGTTTATTTATCTTCTAAAATAATTGTGAAATTTCAACTTGGTCTTACAATGATTAATTAAGACTTTTTTTTTTGTCATATTACCACAAAAATGACCAATATATTCTCAAATTTATAACATTCATTGTTTTCTTATCTATTTTACTTTTGGAATCTTGCAATATATTCTTGCAAGTTACATTTTGCTCCTAAAATTGTTGCCTAACTCACTGGTGGCTGGTGGAGTTTTCCAATTCTCCAAACAATTGACAGGAGATGATTAGGGCCCAAACGATTAATCGGCTCTTTTAAAAAATCTGCAAAAAATTGTCCGACTTATAAAAAAGTAATTAATAAATTTAAGAATAATGGTAATAATAAAATAAAAAAAATAATAATGAAAAAAAAAAAAAAAAAAAAAAAAATATATATATATATATATATATATATATATATATATATATACTGTAGTCCGGCTGTCGCTTGAAAGGGGCTCTGGATATTCACTCGGCCTCGATGATCATGAAGCTCACTGTGGGGGTGGTTTTTATGGAAATGAGTATAAATTGAAAAAAATAAAAAAAATCTGAAATAGGGCGTTATCAACAAATAATTGTTTAATTTCACACTTTATGAATTGTTCAGACACTCGTCAGACCCGAGTGTTTGCATCAAAGCCATTAAATAGTAGCATTTCCTCTAATATGTCGCCTTTAAATGCTCAAATGTGCTGTGCTGTTCTTCCTTCACAGCTTGTCAGGATGTCCACGTGCCAGAAAAGGAGGTTTGAAGCTCACCCCGAGCAAGGAGGACAAAGATGAGCAAGAGCTTAAGTAAGACATTTCTCTCTTTAGTCGCTCTTGTTTTGCTGGCTGTCGCAAAATCGAGGAAAAAAAAAAAAAAAGCGTCACGCTGTTTTGTTTGTTTTTTTTTTTTGTTTTTTTTTTGCAGCCTTCCTATACCTGCAGGCCATCAAGTTGCACAAAGGAAATCAGTAGCTTTTGTGCTCACATTAGTGAATTACTTTCCTAGGATTAGTACGCTGTGATGTGTTTTGTGGGATTTGAAAGCGAATATCAGGCTTATCACTCTCTCTCTCTCTCTCTCTCTCTCTCTCTCTCTCCCTTGCTCTCTCTCCCTCTCGCTTTGAGTGCTTTCTTTGTAATTATGTGAAGAAAACGTCGCCGGCGGCCTCGTCATCCAAAACAATAATGTAATTGACACGTGAGCCTTTGTGGACGTGTACATCTGGACACTGATTTTTGGTCTTTTTAATTACTAATGCATCAGCTTATAGGCATTAAACGGGTATGGATCTCATACACATTAAGAGAGGAAGGGCGGGGGGGGGGGCTGATGCCCGGCCGATGGCGGATGCGCAGATGGCGTGGCTACCTGTGTTTGGTTAAATACACTGTAATTCTCGTTGGTAGTTTGGAAAGTAAAGCATGCGGCCTCTATTTGGCAAAATTGCTGCCTGTTGTGAAGTTGGCTCAGCTGCCGCAGAAGCGGCAAAAAAAAAAAAAAATGTCCGGAATCCTTATTATATTATTAATACCTGAAATGACTTTTATTCTCTGAATATTACAACTTTATTCTCATGAGCCCAAAAATTATATTATTATAATATTATGATAATATTTATTTTTTCTGTTTTCTTCTACAGTTACATTTTTATTGTCTAAATATTATCATGGAAACTTAATTTCCCTCGTCTCCGTCTTACAGGTTTTTTCCTCGTAAAAATTCCATGCATCTTGTTCTTGAAGAAATGTCAAAATTGTTGAGTAACAACATTTTGACTTTCTTTCTTTTCAAACAAGATTCTGTCAACATTGTGAATTTATTGTCCTAAAAACGTTCTCCTTAAATTATTCATCTTTTCAAAATCAAAAGACATGTACAATGACATTTTTAGTCTCATAATATTGCCGCCCTAGTCTTTAATGTATTTATTTTTTTTTAAATATTTTAATCTCTTTTGTCCTTCATATGACTTTATTCTTGTAAAATCACCAATTTTTCAACATTCATAAATACAATATTTTTGTAAAAATGTGCATTATAACAATATATTCCTCATAATATTGCAATAAAATTCTTGTGAAAAAAAAATTCTATTGTATTACTTTATGTTGGCAAGTTTACAACTTTTTTCCCCGTTAAAATTCCAGCCTTCTCCTTAAAATGTTAGCGTGATATGTTTTTGGTCTGGCTGTTGCAACGTTATTTTGCACCTGACCGATCCCGTTTATCGATAATAGAAAAAGGGGACACGCTTCGGCATGGGGGGGGGGCGGACAATTTCTCTAATTCACGTCACCCCATTACTGACCTACACGGTGACATGTAACAAAACAACAACATCGACATTTCAACCCTGCAAAAGCAACTCGTGATGAAATTCCCGTCGGCGCGCTCCCATTAAAGTTCAGCGTGGATTAGTTACTTGCACTTAATGCGATTATTTGAGTCCATTTCCAGTTTTGGCCACTTCTTCTTTTTTTTTTTTTTTTTTTAATCAGCATTTGGCTGGATTAATCAATTTAATGGTCAACAGATCTTCCGGTCCAGTTATTGAAAGAGATTGTTTTAATGATCTCAGACTGCGTTTTGCTCCAATATATAAAAATATGCTAAGATTTTTGTTATTGTGGGATTTTTTTTTTTTTTTGGGACTCATACACTGGGCGGCCACAAAATGCATCTTATCTCACCTCTTATGCATATATTGGATTTTTTTTCACGTAAATTAAAAAAACTGACCCAAAGAAAAAAGCTGTTGTTAACTGTTTGTTTTTTTTTTCTGGTTCTGGACAAAAATTCAGTTTTCTTTTGATATGACATCATATTATCAATTCATTCTTTAAACATTTGCAGCTGATTTCCTCAGATAGGCCTTTATTTGCATATTATTACAAATGTCGTTTTTGCTTCTAGAATAAATGCTTTTTTTCGTGTTACATTAATAATATGATTTTTTTCATGTCAAATTAAATTTTCTCATAATCAGACAGTACTACATTTTTATTCTTTTTTTTTGTGAAATTATAATCTTAAATCATTTTGCCGCTAGCATTACTAAAGCGTCACCTTCCCCCGAGTAAAATTCAATGAACCTTATTCTTGTGAAATTTTTGTTTATAAATTCCACTTGAATTATAAAAAAAATAATAATAATTAATTTAAAAAATCCAAATATGCATTTATAATGTTTTTTTTTTCTTGATCTAATGATGAATTTATTGCAGTGCATGCGACGTACTTGTTTTTACAACGTGGAAGGAAGCAGACTAAATGTCACATGTCTGATTTTTTTTTTTGTCCGTGTCTCCATCAGATGTCCGGTGTTTGGCTGCGAGGGCCAGGGCCACATAACGGGGAAGTACACGTCCCACCGCAGCGCCAGCAGTTGTCCGCTGGCCGCCAGGAGACAGAAGGAGGCCTCCCTCAACGGGCTGCCCTTCGCCTGGAAGAGCAACAAGCAGGAGTTGCCTCACTGCCCTCTGCCCGGCTGCAACGGCCTCGGCCACGCCAACAACGTCTTTGCCACACACAGAAGGTAAAAAGCCAACCGGCGCGTCGCAATTTCATACCGATCCATATTTCATGCTAAATAGTCCTGTCTTGAATGAAAAAAAAAAAACTAAAGCTTGTCAGGATGCCCGCTGAATGCACAAAGTATCAAGAAAAAGCACTCGGAAGAGGAGATGATGACCATCAAACTGAAGGCCAGCAGTGGTACGTTTATATATATATTTTTTTTGGGACAAATTGTTTTTCCTTCTTGCTAGGGTGGGGGGGGGCATAACAGAAAATAATTGAGAAGCCCTGCTGTAAGTCTGGTGCAAAGTGCCGTCAAACTGCATTTGGGCGGAGTTTTATTTCTTTTCGGCACTTTCGTAGGCGGGTGTAGTTAGAAATGACCGTTTGCGCCGTTGTGGGCGTGAACACAGTCGACTTGATTGTATCGCGGCGCTCCAATTGCAGAAGAAAAGCAGAATTCTAAAAACGCACAAAATTCGACTTGCCCGAGTACGAAAATCAAGATTTCACACATGTGCCCGTCGACGAATAAAGAGAATGTTACTTTAAATTTTGTTCATATGCGTAATTATTCCAGCCAACAATATTGTGATGCTGATTTTTTTTCCACCAATTAAAAATGTGCCACTTGCAGGCATTGAAAGCAAAGAGGATGGTCCACTTTTGGAGCACGACATTGAGGAACTCAACGGATCCAACATGCAAATGGAAGCGGATCTGAAGCAGCTGCAAACGCAGGTAAGCATCAACTCCTTCGCGTCGAGTGGAAAAGCGGATCGCAGTCTTTGTTAAATTGAACTGTTCTGCTTGGGTCGTTTTGTTTTTTTTTTGTTTTCGTCACCGAAAGCAGATCTCGTCGATGGAATGCAACCTGAAAAGCATCGAGGAGGAGAACAAGATGATGGAGCAGCACAACGACGGCCTCCTCAAGGAGTTGGCTCGCCTCAGCCAAGCGCTCATCAGCAGCCTCACCGACATCCAGCTGCCTCAAATGGTGCAAAATGCAAAATTTCCACACCTGCGCGTTGCATTTCCTTCAATCCTAACCGTTTTTTTTTCTTTTTGTTTTTTGTTTTTTGGGGGGGGGCGTGGTTGGGGGTGGCGGCGCAGGGGCCCATCAGCGAGCACAACTTCGAAGCCTACGTGAACACGCTGACGGACATGTACAACAAGTCGCAGCGCGAGTATTCGCCCGAGTGCAAGGCCCTGCTGGACAACATCAAGAAGGCCATCAAAGGTATCCACGTTTGAGCTTTGCTGGCGGGCGCACGTGCCGTGCCACACATCAATGTCAAAGGCCGCTTTGAGCGACGGCCACGTTTGTACTGCTTTTCACTTTGCTTTCTTTGATCCCGCTGAGATTTTCCACTCCTCTTGCACTTGCTTTTTTTCTTTGATGACGGCTATTTATTTATTATTATTATCCATGATTATTGATATCCTATTTGCCCATCGCTGTATTTATTATTATTATCATTTAATTTATGTGTATTTATTTCTAGAGTTGTAAATGATTAAGAAGTCCAAAAAAAAAGAAAAACATTCCAATTCTGTGGCGCACGTGTATTCCAGTTAGCTGTCCCTGGAAAAAAAAAAAAAAAAAAAGTACTAGTACACCAAAAGTGAACCTATTTTTATGAAGCTTTTGCTTTCTATATTGGAATGTGAATGTATGCTAGATTTTGTGACAACACTGCAATGCCACTGTACTGTATCTTTTTATTTTTAGGTTCTTTATTTAAATTTAAGCATCAAAAAAAAAAATCCACTTTTTCCATTTCTATCAAATATAGTTATTATAAAACTGCCTTCTTCTGTGCACACACACACTTGAGGTGTGCATGTCGTACGTGCCTAAATGTATATGGATCCGTTTAAAACAAAACAAAAACAACAAAAAAAAAAGTTTTGTTTTTTGTGCTAGGGCAGTATTACGTGGATGGTGTCTCATTTATTCGCACGGTACAATTATTTTCGTAATAGGAGGACCGACGTTCCTGATGACTGTTTCTATATCTCGGTAGCTGATTGCAAGACAGAGACAGAAAATTATTTATGATTTGATCCTGTTTTTTTGGGGGGTTTTTGTTTTTTTTTGCAAGCATTGTGAGATCAAAGCAAACACAAGATGGACTCCTTTTTTTTCTTTTCAAGTGCTTCAAAAAGCCTTAAAACTTCTTACTTAAAACACTTGGTATCGCTTGGGGCAGATTTGAATGGTAGCGACTTTAAAAAAAAAAAAGCAAAAAAAAAAGCCAATTTACGTTTTATTTTCATGATATTACCAAAAAAAAGTATAAAATAATGTGACCATGTTGATAAATCTTTGCACTTTTATAATTGAATATTACTTTAATTTGAAGCAGGGGATTGTGTGTCATGATATTGGAAGTTTTAATTCACCCCCACACATGTTCATGATAGCTTACATCATAATATTGATACATTTTGCATCCTTTTTCCACAAATTTACTTTGGCCCTTGTTAGAAAAACTGAAAAGGTTTACCAGCCCTGCATTAAATCTTGATATTTTTTTTTTGCTCTCAATTCTGATCGCCCTCAAACAGCAATGCACATTTCATTTCTGTCAACATGTAGCCAAGCTTACTATTGCCATGAAAAATTAAAAAAAGCAAGAGCCAAATTATCCCAGCACCGCTCCTATTTTATCCAAATAATCTTTTCAAAAATAATCCTAAAAAAAAATGTAATCCTCAAATGTTATCCTTTATTTATATTTTCTTATATTTAATTCCTTACCACACGCATTGTTTGCTCAGGAAGTTCTGTGAATAATATTTATTTATCCCCACTACAATCTTCCTGTTAGTATTTGATGTTTTGTAATGTGAAACGCTTCTTTTTCGTGGAACGATTATTATTATTAGTATGATATGAGATTGTATTGTATTTTTTTTCTTCATTTTTCTTATTGGACATGATGACGTACTGCTTTTAATTTTCCGTTGAAGTAGTTTGTACATTCAAACGTACTTTTATGATTTCATAATTTACACACACACGCACACACACACACACACAAAGATATGCGCTGTGTTGTACAGTTTGTGTATGGTAGAAATAAACTTTTCAAACTGTTTAGTTTTTTTTTTCTTTTTGTCAGTGTGTGCTCTTCAACTTCTCCAGGATTTTCTTTTTTTTAATATGAGAGGAGCATCAAGTTTGAAACTCTTCTATTCAACAACCCCATGTGAGCGGTGACCACGCCCTCTGCAAGGAGGAACTGTGCCTCACTGAAGATTTGGGGCGAAAGAAGACTTTGGAGACGTGTCTTCAACCGAGTCTAGTCGCCTCCATTCAACTTTTGCGCGTTACCTTGTGTGTTAGCAGCCCCTGGTGGTCACAAGGAAGCATTACAGCCAGAAGTGGGCCATCACTGCGAAACCTGAAGGGCGGCACAGACATGTCACGTAAAAAGAGAATTAAAGACGATATGTCACATTTCATATGCAAGGTAACTCACTGTGCTTTACGTGGTTAAAAAACAAAAAATAAATTTCGATACTGAAAAGCAAAATAATTTGTTTTTCCGCCAATGACAGCAATGCGTCCGTACTTCACAGATGGGCTGAGGCTTTGATGGTGGTCTGTTAAATTTATTGTTTTTTCACCACACATGTCATTGTGTGCTCCTTCCAGACAATTGAACTTTGGTTTGATCTATCCACAAAAAAAATGTCTGCAGCACTATGTAAAATCCAAGGGATTTTTTGTTAGTTTTTTTTTTATTGTTATCATTATTATTATTTTTTAGGGGGGCAGTGGCTTTATCCGTGACATCCATTCTCTTTCATGTCGTAGTAGAGATATTTCTGTAGGTTTTCAGCCCACACTCGAGGATTTTTTTTTTCACCTCGAGAGCAGCAACAATGCTGAACTTCCTCAATTTCGAGCAAATGAGTCTTCCCAAGGCAGTTAGAAATACTTTGGGACTCTTTCGAGCTTCGTGTTAGTAAACAATTTTACATCCGCTGAGTGTTTTTTTTTTTTCCTGCGAGCCATAGTTCATTTTAGGCAATGCTTCTTGAGCTGTAGAAAACTCAAAATTGGTGTTTTTATTTTATTTTATTTTTTTAAGGGAACTTTAAGTTAACTGAGACCGTCACATGGTGTGTTTATCAAAAGCGTGGAAACTTGATTATTAAGAGCAATTTATGCAATTAATTCAACAAGGGTTCACATACCTTTTCCTGCACTAGTTTATCACATGTTGAAAAGAACAAAGTGTGAAGGTATTTGTTCCCTTGGGCGCTAAAAGTGTTTTTTTTTTTTTTGTGGTCCTCCAAATACAAAACACACCCTGTAAATCGACTCTTAAAATAAACATTTTCTTCGCAGATGATTTCAACTTCAAATCTGCAATTATGAAGGAAAGCGTAACCAATCAAACATCACAAAATACAATTTTTTTTACAAGGCATATTGAAGCAGACAAAATGAAGAATCCAAATAAAATTTTAAGAAATAAAATTGTATACTGTCCCTCACAGGGTCAACACCAGATGTTTGATTCGCTTTTTCTTTGGCACAAACTCAAACAAGCGTTCACACGCACATTCATTGGACAAATAGGAGCAGGGGGGTGTCCACACTGTGGTGCGTGGGCCATTTGTGGCCCACCATCCACTTTTAAGCGGCCCATAGCATATACTAAAAATGACATTTGAATAAATTTGTTTTATGCATTGTAGAGCGTTTCCAAAGATGCAAATTAACTATTTACCACTTAACTGGTATAAAAACTGTTGTGTTCATAAAAATGCGTAGACTAAAGAAAATCAATTATTCCAATCAAAAAATGCTTTCCTTCACTTTGTGTTCCGTGTCAAGGTTCAAATGGTGAATATATCACGTGAATGATTCCCAATGAGCTGCTTTAAAAATGGGTCATCTTACGACAAATTGTCCCTGTGATGTTTTTGTGAATCTCGAGATTGGATTCGGCTGCCGTTCAGTGCAAGGGCAGAAAATCTTAAAAAATATCAAACCATTTGCTTTGTAGAACGCTGTTCAGGAAGAACGTTTTCAAAAAACACTAATACATAAATAACTTGACATAAGAAGACTGATTTTGTTGTGTTGATAAATTAAAGTACCCCAAAAAAAAGAAAAAAATCAAAGCAGTACTTTTTTTTTTTGTACGTGGCCCTCGGAGGACACCCCTGATTTCGAGGCCGCACAGGAACGAGATCGTTTCACCGTGCTGCCCTGAATCCAGCACCAGTAGTATTCAGAAAAATGCAGCAGTAAATCTTTTTTTTAAGACTTCAGTTGCAAGCAATAAATGCTTGGCTTCTTTCTCAACAAGAAAACTTCAGTAGATTTTAATTTATTGGACTTTTTATAACAGCCGTTAACTAAATGAGACTTAAACTATTGCCTGTTCTCTAAATCATGTTTTTTTATTTTTTTATTTTTTTATTTAATAATTTTTTATGATGGCGGCAGTTTCACCCGAAACAGATCAATTAAATTGTCCCTAAATATCAAACCATCAAAAAAATTGAGTTGGGTCTTCTGATGATGACGTCACAGAACATGAGTTATTCTGTGTTGTCACAGAGGCCCGTGTCATCCTTTAGGTTATATGAGGCCTGCGTGTGTGGGCGTGCGCTTGACTTACAGCGAGAAACCAACTTATTGGCCTGACAAAGCTCGCCGGTGTTCTGTTCACTGCTCAAGTTTACATCAAGCTCAGCGCCGCAGTCAACTACGGGGTAAGTATTCCAAATATGAAAAATTTTACACGTCTACGCTTATTCGATTGACTCCGAGCGGGACTTGTGACTCTCTGAACAAATACTCTGAATGTTCTGAACTCCTGTTTGCATGCCAGTGAGCAGAAAGCGTTGCCCGTCGGCGTTGTGCCATAACGCGGGTGCGGTCAAGTAAGACATTTATTTCGCAAAATGTACAGAAATGGGATGAACCCTAATCAGCAACCTATTTGATTTTGCATTGTAATGTAATTATGCCGTTAAAAAAAAAAATGTTGAGTATTTAATTTGCCAAACGAGAGAAAGTAAACAAATGATTCACCTTAATGGGACAAGCTCCGAGTAGAAGTCGTCCGTTAACCGCACAAAGCACATTAAGTGTGACAAATGATGACGTTGTGCCTTCACACAATAAATGCTGATGATGACCCTAATGGGCTCAAAAATCAACTTTGAGCTGACGCTTGTGAATTTCCTTTATGTGGAATAAAAGTGATGGACTATTGTTAGAATCTTTTAAACAAGTCATCATCTTCTTTGCCATGGGAAAATATTATTAAAGAATAACGCAGCTACTAACAGATGGTGTGATCGGCATTCACGTTACTCTTTTAGTGTGTGTAAAAGCCCAAAAAATGTGTTTAATCAGCTCCAAGTTTGCCCAAGTGTGATGGCGGTAAATTTATGCTAGCATGCTACTGAGACGAGTATGCTAGCTAATGATATTGATAAGCCTCATCACGTAAATTTAGTTCGTTTTTATTGAGTCATTTAACTATACTATTAGTTAGTTATATAACTATTAGTATGGCCCTTGGAGGACTAAAATGGCCGCCAGTTTGTGGTGTCTAATGGTGGTGGTTGCTCGCAGTCGGATGGCTGTGTCTAGTCACGTTGTGACTGGGTGGTTCATCCACAATATACTTTGACTTTGTCCTATTATTGTCTTATCAGTCGTATCAAATGTATTCATATTAACTGGGATGCTTGTCAGACTCAATAGACAGATCATTTGTGCGAGGAAATCTTTGACAGTCGCTGAAGGCAACACCTGATTTTAGACAGACTGACAGGGGAGATTTTTAATTCCGGGATGTCCCTGAATGCAACAGATGATGACACATCATCAGTGTTTCTCAATTCATTATGCCACAGTACATATTTGCAATTGATCAATCTCACTGCACACCACCAAACATGAATGTCCCCAAAATAATAAATGATTACAGGTATGCTTGGAAAAAAATGATGGTCTCGTCTATATTTACTCATAACTTTTCTTCCTCAGTGTGCACGACTGCTCGCGCCATGAATGTTCTATGGTAACAGGTGCATCGGGGTGTACTTTATGCATTCTAGTGGAAGAGCATTTTAGAATTCACACCGACCTGATCGGCTGGATTGAATCGGCAAATATTTTGCATTTCATGCAAAATAGATTCAAGATGGTCAAGTCTTATCAATGCTGTCATGATCAATCAGCAAAATAAGACATCACAGCAAACAAAATGCAAGGCCTGGGGGGAGATCCACAAATCATGTGTGTCGACTTCATAGTTCTTGCAAATTGTCTTCATTTTAGCGATCAGAGCTATTGCAGGGTTTTTCTTTGTCACAGATTGCCTTTTTAAAATAAACTGAAAAATAGCTGAACAATTTACTGGCTCCTGATTTCAAAATTTGTTGTAGATAAACGGATAGATGGAGAGGATGTAAATATCAACAGTGCTTGCCTCTGTGGACTCGTCCGCACACCACGTGACCTGCTGTGTTTACATCCTCTCATCTCAGCTGTTCTTTGCACCACCACGACAAAACCACTTGCTCCTTTCTACTTTCTCCGACGGAGCTGTTTTTTTTATTTAATCACACAAAACAACTCTTCAGCCGTGCTGTGAATGTTTCCACTTGTCTCCATGAAGCGCCGCATTGCACCCAAAGACGAGCAGTGACTAAATGCGACACGACATTGTTGTGAGTATTGTTCCATTTGTTGACACGCAAACAGGTTTTCCGTGTTGAAGTACAAAGTTGCGTTAGCTTTGCGTTTTGTGGTTGTTACGTGTGTTATTCATAGATGAAAAGTCGAAGTAAAAGTGGGGGAGGGGGACCATCCTGTAAAGCTGCTTTGTGTGTTTTTGGTGATGGCGCACTCAGGCCCTCCGAGCTAACGTTAAGCTAGTTTGCGACTCCATATATCTGTCCATTTAACTCCAGGTTAGCCGTCACATTAGCCATCTTTACTTCGCTTCCTTGTTTTGTCGCTGGCTAAAAAAAAAAAAATAAAAAAAAAAACGAGGTTAGTTATAGTGCTGATGTTATTGTTATTGCGAATAGTTTTTTGTCAAAATATTCGTGGTTGTCACTAAAAGATGTATTTTTTAACGAACCGGATGACCTAGTCAGTCACCGCTTTAAAAAATGGGTTAATCGCATTGCAGAGAACTGGCAGTTACTGCTGCGTTTGTGCTCAAAGTGCGAACAAAAGCTGCACGTACATGCAAAACACACACCGCTTTTTTGTATGTGTGTGTGCGTCAGTTTATGTAACCAGCGCCTGATTCGCCACTCATACAAATGTGCTGAAAGAAACGGGACTGCGGTGATTAAAAAGCGCTCAGTGGTCAACATGGTGCGAAGAACGCTGTTGTTGTTTTGGCTTCGTCGTCACACGCAGTGTGGAACGAAGCGTCGCGCGATTCCATTGGCCGAGAGGCGCTTTTCTCTGTGGCAACTGCGCCACGTGATTATCCGACACCCTGATTGGCTAATAAAGGTGTCATTCAAACGGAACCCGGAACAACAAGGAACCGTAAATTAAACTTGACAACAACTTTAAGAACAGAAACGAAAACCGTTTACGAGCACAATTTAGAACATCTGCACAACTAGTACATCACATTTAGTAAAATAAATAAATAAACAAAAAGCGTCGCGCGATTCGATTGGCCGAGAGGCGTTTGTCTCTGTCGCAAACTTCACCACGCGATTGGCTAAAAAAGGTGTCACTCAAACGGAACCCGGAACAACAGGGAACCGCGAATTGAACTCGACAACAATTTTTATGAACATAACGGAAACCGTTTTCGAGCACCATTTAGAACATCTTCACATCTTCCATATCACATTTAGTAATAAATAAATAAATAAATAAATAAATAAATAACCAATCTAAATTTGCCGAAAGCTAGCTTTGGCCACATTGCACTTTTAGCTTCTTTTATGAAGTGTGTTATGATCCCAGACTTTGGACATTCTCTGTCTTGTATACTTTTTTTTTTTCATCACTTGCGCTTCCAGCTCTGCAGTGACAGTCTGTGCGGAAAAATAATAATCACAAAATCCTGCGATAAAGCAAATTATCATTTCATGCTTGTTTGATGTCAAGTCAATTAGAACCAGGAAGTTCTCGTAACAATAGAATCCTTAACTTAATTTAACAAAATAAAGCAAAACCCAATCCCCCCCAAACTTCCCTTGTCGAAATTGATTGCTTATATCAAAATTGCATTGTATTTGTCTACACCTCCACCACCAGTTGTAATTGACAATTAAAATTTTAAATGTTCACACTGAAGCACGCGCATCCTTAATTAAATTAAAATTAAATTAAATTTAAATTAAAGAGATGCGAGAAGGAATCAAATGGCGATTAAAAATAAACAAACAGGTCTGCACTGCTGTGAGGCGAATACGCACGTAATGCGATCTCCAAAGGTGTGTTCAACGGGGAAGTACACAAATAACAGCAATACGCTGCACAAACAGCACTGCTAAATAAATAACAATTTGCTTCATCTCGTAAATAAAGGCCTAATCCTCTCCAGCTTTTCCCACTTTGAGTCTTTTTGCTCCGCAAAAGAAGATGGAGTACATATTTAGTATATTTTATTTTGTGCCTGTAAGGTTTTGAGGATCTTGTTTTGAGGTTGCAATTATGGAATCAATTCCCAGTTTTGATACTTGGGTTGTTCCAATCTGAGCTTGTTAAAGTTTTGCATCTCGTTGGGATCAGGACAAGGGCGCGACGAGTCGTCTTGTGTGCTGTGTGTGCACTTTTGTGATGTCATAAATCATGAGAAAGGTAAAATTACAAATGAGGTAGTGTGTTTTTAGTGAAGTTTGTGCGCATTTAAATCATCATGTTAGAATATTCATAAAAGGTTCAACCACAGGTCATTTTTGAAGGTATGCTATTTTTTTTTTAAAGGCTTTCATTTATTTTAATAGTGTGTGCTTCATTTATTATTTTACTGGCAACCCTACTAAATTACAGTGCATGTTGTATCATATTAATCATGTTGAGAAAACTGTTATTTTTACCAAACTCGCATTTAAAACATTTGGAGGCTGCTCTGTTTTTTTTTTTTTTTTATAAAACATTTTTTTTAAATTATCTATATCTGTACTAAGTACCAAAGAGACGTTGACCCAGAGAAAAAAAACCCTAACCCTAATTGGAAACCCTAACAACATGGATCCCTGTTTGAGTCTGACTGTGCATGACATAGACGACAAGTGGTGACTGCGCACCAGAGTACTCGAGACGGCACATTTTCCCGATTATTCACACTTGTTTATTTGGCTTGTATTGACGTTTTTTTTCATTTTATTTAGCATTTTTGTATTTGGCATTATTTACATCATGAGAGCATCTTGGCGCAATCTATTTGCAGAAAAAGATTCTTTCTCTCCTGTTCTTTGTGACATTGTTCAAGTCACGCAAAGCAAGCTATTTGGAATGTTTATACAAATGATTTTTGTACTTTTATTTTTCACTGAAAATAATGTGTACCAGTTGGTCAATAAAAAAAAAAGCAGTTATTATGCATTTCCTGCATTTATTTAGATTTTGGTCCACGGGGGGAATTTATCGTGCATTTATCGTTATCGAGGTAAAATTGCTCCATTTATCGCAATATTGATTTGAGGTCATATCGCCGAGCCCTAACACATGCACACGCAAAGTCAGGTGAGTATGTAGTCCAATATGAGATCATCCGTTTGGGTGATCAGATCTGTGGTGTTACGTTGACGTGAAGAGCTCGCGTTTCGTAAGGATCCGTTTTGGTCACGCGGCATGATTCACTGTGGCGTCTTTGCGGCTCGGAGCTGTCAGACATGATCCCGATCACATCCAATCGCCTTTTTCCATGCAGGGGTCAAAGGAGGACATTTTGATCACCTGATATGTGAGGTGTGATGTGTGATGATGGCCTTTTTTTTTGTTTTTAGGCCGGATTTACAAAGTGATGTAATTCTGTAATTGCCTTAAGATGCCACAAGAGGGCACCAAAGCACTTCTAATAAAATAGATGGCTTTTTCACCTTCCATTGGAAGCTCCTCCTCTCACGTGGACATAGTTCCTGAGCACCAAGATGCCACAGGATGGCGCCTGAACATTATTATTCCGTTAGGGCTTTTATTAAGGCTGTTTAGAAAGAACACCAACGGCAAACAAGCGAGATTTTCAACAAATAAAGATGGATAAGTTCCCCGTAAAAATCAGCGAGGATACATTTGAGAGAAGCGAATCAGGAATGGGTGCATAGGGAGCACTAAACACGAAAATGAAAAGTCAGCAGTCGTGTAAGTCCTGCCTTAAGTGTATTAAGACCCCTGTGGATTTTCTCCTCTAAGACTGTACCGCAGTCGCTTTTATTTGTACAAGATTGTGCCTGACCTACTTTCTCTTCTTTGCACTGCCAGCGACTGAAAATGACCAAGCAGGGCAGGCAAAAGCGAGCGGAACTTAAAAATACGCGGCGGCCGCTGATAGTGAGCAAAATGGATGAGGATGCTCTGTGATGGAAAATGTCCTCAACACAGGCCGCCACCCCCCCCCACGCTTCCGAATCGCCCCTGAATGTAAATTTCCGGGCTGAGTCAGACGGAATTCGAGAGGCGTCTTCCCTCGGGTGTGTCGCAGAACGACGCACGTTCGCTGCGGGGAAGTGCGGCGGTATCAAAGCTCTGTAACATCATCACACGCTCACTCTGATGTTTACAACAGGCGGTGTCGCGTTCACCAGGATTGTAAAGAAACCCGACGAATGGGAGGCGTCTTTCATGAGCATTGCCGTCGACGCGGATGGGAGTTGCAAATTTTGATGATTTTTTTTTTTTTTTGTGTGCGAGGAACATATCCTCCTTATTCACTTAAAAAAAAAAATCTGTGTTTTTGTGCTCAGTGGAGTGTCATTTGGTGCCACCTTGTGGTCACTTGCTGTCAAAGCTTTTTTTTTAATTTGATAACTTATTTTCTTCTTTTTTCTTTCTTCCTACCTTCCATCCTTCCTACCTCGCTTCCTTCCCTTCTTCCTTTCGTCTTTCCATGTGAAGCCCATTTGAATATAAATAAATTTGACGTTGAATTCCTCCCTTGTAACCGATTAATTGTCGATTAATCAATTCATTGTTGCACCTCTGTTCTGCCAATTACTCACAGGTTATCCCTGTAATTTTTTGGGTCTGCAAGCCACTCCTCAGTCTACCTGACAAATAGTTGACCTTAAATTGCAAAAATGTTTCTCGAATATTCGCCATAAAGACGTCGCTGCTTGCTGCTTTAACGTTCGATATATTTTTTTTTCATTTCCCTCAGGTCACTCGTCGCCCGGAGATGATTATTGCGTGAGCGGTCACAGCAGCTGGATCTTTTTCGGGCCCGAAACATTTTTTCTTTGGCATGGGGGGGGCGGTGAGCGCCGGGGAGGACAACGACGACCTCATCGACAATCTGAAGGAGGCGCAGTATATCCGCACGGAGAGAGTGGAGCAGGCTTTCCGCGCCATCGACCGCGGCGATTACTACCTGGACGGGTACCGGGACAGCGCCTACAAAGATTTGGCGTGGAAAAACGGCAACATCCACCTGTCGGCGCCGTGCATTTACTCCGAGGTGATGGAGGCGCTTAAGCTGCAGCCGGGACTTTCCTTCCTCAACCTGGGCAGCGGCACGGGCTACCTGAGCACCATGGTGGGCCTCATCATTGGTAAGCTTGGCATCGTCAAAACAACATGGAGGGTCAGACATGCTCCCTGTGGATGTATGATGTCATATATTTTGCCACAAATGCTTTTTTTTTTTAATACTTATAGCAATGAAGTCAAGATTGTTTTGTTGTTGCAGGTCCATTTGGGGTCAACCACGGTGTGGAGCTCCACAAGGACGTGGTCGAATATGCCCGGGACAAACTGGACAGTTTCATAAAGACCAGCGACAGCTTCGATAAGTGAGTGTTGGATTCGAAAACCGATTGGAATCGGATAATCGGTTTTGATTTCAAAGATGCAAGAGCGTCGAATCGAACCACATCTTATCGCTTCACATTTAAATATATCGTGACACGTATGGGATCATCTTTTATTTGAAAGATCTAGCGTTGAAGGAAAGGCCACATTCAGCTAGCTGCCAAAAGCTGAAAAAGATTCAAAGAGGTGTGGGCAAACTACGGCCCGGGGGCCACATGCGGCCCGTTAAATGTTTTAATGCGGCCCGCCGAACTTGAAAAAATATGAAATGAATAAACCTTGTTCATGTTTTATTTTCTAAATACGGTGGTGTGTCAAAGACGGATATTTCCTTGTAATGCTTTAGTTTTGCTTTTAAAATTAAATGTTTTTTTTACGGCGAGGTGAGGTGACCAAAACACTCCATCCATCTGCCTCTGTCAAATTTTCGAACCCATTGTGGCCCACCAATCTAAACGTTTGCCCACCCCTGCATTAAAAGATGAAAATTCAAAATGATCAAAGCACTTAACAATTGCACTTTGGTACCGGAACCCTCGAAGCGAAATCTTAAAGGGGAAGAAACGTGCAGATGACGTTGACGATTGGTCAAAGTTTGCTTTGCCCAAAATTCAATTTGTTACCAGACTGTTGGCCAAATGGAGTCAGGCAGTCCATCACCACGGCGACAGATGATGACGGGTTTGACAAACGGGTGTAACAAATCATTCACGCTTTTATAGGTCAAACTTTACTACAAAAAAAAGGAAAAGATTTAAAAAAAAAAAAAAAAACCCCAGGACTGCACAAACCGGTGAACACAAAATTAAGCAGCTGTTTTTAAAATCATGACATTCTCAAGAACAGATTCTTCTTTCAGAATCTGCCAATTGTAGTGGAAAGGAGCCTTTTTTTTTTGTGGATTCAACTTGATCCGATGCTTCTTGGTGTGTTTTTTTTTCTTTTTATTCTGTTTTATGCTGCGGCATCACAATTGCCTTCTAGGGCTCATCATAATTTGGCTTGGTCATTTTCTACATTTCCATTTGACGTCATTCCTCGCCCCCCCCCCCCCCCCCCCCTTTGCAGGTTTGAGTTCTGCGAGCCCGTCTTTGTGGTGGGCGATTGCCTGGAAATCTCGGCAGAAAGCCAACAGTACGATCGCATTTACTGCGGGGCCGGGGTGCAGAAAGTCCACGAATACAACATGAAAGTCCTGCTCAAAGTCGGCGGCATCCTGGTGCTGCCGATCGAGGATCAGGTGACCCTTGCACACGCTTTATGTTGCTTTTGAAGACCACAGGGAGCGTCTATTTGAGAGAGTCGTTGAATTGTCTGACGCAAATGATGCACCTGTTAATTAATTGGGGGGGGTGGGGGGGGGGTGCTTATTTATCTCAAGCAGAATTAATTAGGGCATTGCATCTATTGCTCCGGTTATTAATTGAGGCGGAGGAATTTTTTTCTCAATTCAGCCACAACGTTTATTTGAGGGAGCCATTTATTTTGTATTTATTTCCCCGCAGCTGACCCAGATCACCAGGACGGGCCAGTACACGTGGGACAGCAAAAACATTTTGGCTGTGTCCTTTGCGCCGCTGGCCCTGCAGAGCAGAGCTGACGGCGACAAGCCGGACAGTGTCCAGTTGCGTGAGTTCCTCTCACTCTCTTCACATCGGCTCCTCGATTTTGAAGCATGCGGCTCATACGGCGGTGCGGCTTATCTGTGGAGTTTTCTTTCACCACTAGAGGGAGCTCTATAGTTCAGAAAATACACTAAATAAATCTCTTTTTTTTTTCTCCCGGGTCTGTTCTGTTTTAATGAGCAAAGTTGTTGCCGTGTTTAAAGGCACTGTTTGAAAAATCTGTTGATTTACCTTTTTTACACTACAAAATCGTTCTGTACATGCAGTAAACAACTCATTTTTGAAAACATAGAAAACTGCGGCTTGTAGATTTTTTTTTCAAAAAAGGAGTTGCTGTGGCTTATATTCGAGCGCGCCTCATCGTCCCGAAAAATCCGCCAATTGGAATGATACATAGTGTCTGCTCTGTTCAACACTCGCAAATCTCGTTTGTGTTGGCGCCCCTCTTTGTCTTCAGCCCCCGTGACCGTGCGCACCCTCCAGGACCTGTGCCGCATCTACATCCGCCGCACCCTCCGCGACTTGGCGGCCAGCGGCGAGGACGACGGCCTGGCCCGGGGCGCGGGTGCGCAACGGGTGCCGCAGAAGCGCAAGCGGCAGCACTGTCTGCGGCGCCGCATCAACACGTACGTCTTTGTGGGCAACCAGCTCATCCCGCAGATGGTGGAGAGCGAGGAGGAGCACGGCGACGAGGAGCACAAGGACGGCGAGGCCAACGCCGAGGAGGAGGAGGAGGAGGAGAAGGAGGAGAGGGACCTTGGCGACGTGGAGATCCTCAAGCAGACCAACGTCTTTAGAGACCAGATCATGGCTCTTCCCCTGCCCGAGTCCCTCAAGGACTATTTACTGTACTACCGGAAGAAGTGACTGAGGTGCACACGTAGCATTATTTCCACGCTCTCTTGATGGCAGAACTCAACGTCACAGATCACACTGGATAATAATGTTGACATTTTTGTTTGTATATCTTGATTTCCTTTTGATTATTATTTTTTTTTTTTGTATATAAACGATGATTTTTAGATGAGCTAAATTGAGTTAGAATGGAACCTCCAAAGTGGAATACTTTGAAAGTGATTTTCAGCCAAATACAAAATGATGGTTGCCATTGCAGTTTATCGTGTTTGCAGGTTTTGCGCTCACTGACGGCCAACATTGAAGTCGCTTTCGCATTGTTGAAAAGCGTGAACAGAAACATGGATTTCAATTAACATACCCGTTTTAGTTCCGATAGTGGCCGATTATTTTCTTGTTGTTGTTGTAATGTTATACAACTATTCAAAGAACATTGTAAAATAATCCAACATTCAAACAGTAATTCAGATCTTTATTGAATGCTGAGGGACCAAAAAAAAAAAACATTTTGTTCATTATATATACTTTTAATCGGTCGTTGACCCATTAATCGATTAATTTTTTGGCATCGGCCTCAAAAATATAATACAAGCTAATTCATAAATCATGTCACTAAGTTTTGCTTGAATACAGCGGCGAGTGTATTTTTTAAGAAAGTATATATTTTTTAAATGATTTACTGAAGGACTTGCTCAATAAAATGAATGAAATCAGTTTTAATTAAGCAGTAAATTTCATTTCCTGCCAGTGTTGCGTCACAAAAACAAAAAGCCAAAGAAAAAGCTCCAGAGAGGTTCATCCTTTCGATGCTCACTAATACGAATTTTTGTCAACTTCAAATTGTCCCGCTCGTGATTTTCCACTTTGGAGGTTCTGCTGTCTTGTCATGATTATTATGAATTGATCATCGTTTCATAATCATCAATAAGAGGAGACTTGATGTTTTGTTTTGTTTTCCTACCTAAGAGGTGTCATCACTTTTTTTTTTCTTTTTCTACGGGGACACCTTTTAACGCAACCTTTTCTAAACAAGAGCGCACACTTGGCGTGATGTGGTATTTGTTGGAGCGGGAGGAGCGAGGCCCTTCCGTGGAGCGTTCACGCATGACCACACGCTTCCCCGCGGCGTGATTGATTTCCTTCATGCCAATCAATCGAAACAAATCTCGAGTGATTTCAGCTTTTGTATTTGAAAGCAATGCAAATTTCGAAGCCTTTTTTGTAAGAAAACAAAGCACCTTATTGTGTGTGTGTGTGTAGCGGGGGCGTGGGGGGGGGATTTTTACATCTAAAATATGAAATGTTCTGATCAAAGTATGATTCGTCTGCACCACTTGTACAGCGATGGCGTTTTTTTTTTTTTTTGGTAAGTGCCAACGTCACATGCCGGAGACGACATTCCACGTTTTTTTTTTCTGTGTCACGTACTCTTGACTTTTACCTTCGTCTTACTTTGAATGCTTCATTTAGTGTTAAAAGAAAAAGCTGAACTGAAAAATGATATCTAAATATACATCTATGGATATAGTCTCCGGTTGAATTTGTGGTTTGTCGTAGCACCTTCTTGCTGTACTGTAACTTGACACTGGCAACTTTGTCCACCAAAACTCCACTGCTGTCTGTTCAATAGATGAAAATGTACACAATAGTCTTCATTGATGACAAATATTCTTAGAGGTGAAAAAAAAATCGCTGATGATTGTTAGATTTTTTTTTTTGTGCGTGTGTGTGAAGATGAGATGACTTAACCACCCCCCCGCCCTCAACTCCGGCTGTTTTTGATGACGTAATTGAACGGAACGTCATCAGAAAGCTTATAAAGTGAGCAATAATTTATCATCACTCATATTCAATTATCATTAAAACTCTAAAGACACATGATGGCCATTTTTAAGATCAAGTCACTGGAACCTCCAAAGTCCAACATAATCCAAACTGTGAGCCCGGTTGACTTAACTGCTGTATGGTCAAACGAAAATCAAGAAAATGCGTGAGAGGGAACAGGAAAGCGATATTTTCACCTCGCGTTCTTTCTATCCATTGCTGGAATTCTTGCATTTTCACGGTGGGGCGTTTACAAATTCACACTCACGAGTTTTCATTTGTGGACACTTTGAAAGACTCACTTTGATATTTTTCTAATGCTTTAGCGCCATCTTGTGGCATTTATGTGCCATGAAACGAGATTAAACGCAGTCAAGGAGCTTCATGTAGATAAAAGTAGTGATTTGCTGCTTCTGGCGTACTGGGTTGGGGAGCTTCATTAGACAAAAGGAGGGCTTTGGTATCTACAATTTTGTCAAAGACCATTTTGTGGCATCTACAGGAATTTTAATTGTATTGAATTTTTTGGAGAGAGGGGTTCCATTACTTGTGATAACGAAAAGTAAAATACAGTTAAACTGCTCTCTCTTTGAAAACCACTGACAAAAAGATGTTTATCGAGCGATACGGTCTCCGAGTGTTTTATTGTTACTGTGTGTAATGTATGTTGAAATAATTTTGTATTTTTAGGATTTCAAGAATTACGTTTTAAAGGTATTGCTGAATATAATAATAGTGTCTCATGAAAGTTAAATAAACTACTTACACTTTTATCGACATGACCACTGCTTGGTCAAATAATTTTGAAATAAATGAATGAAAACCGGTAAATAAATGACAAATTGTTTCTACTTCCTGATATAGTTTCAATCAAAATTAGGATCCAGAAACACGTTCATATCCTTTCCGACTTATTTGACATGAACCTGAAGAAAAAGCAAAATGCTAAAAACCTGCACATGCAGTGTTGACTCTTCACAACTTTCAATCACTAAACTAAAATATATAAAAAATAAAAAATAATTAGCGCCTCCCAGACTTACAAAGCTCGTCTTTCGGTCATCACTTCAACATTTTCTAATTGCCCATATTGCACTGAACAACAGTAGGAGTTAGTTCCATCAAATGTACTTTTTGAGATCACCCTTTCACAAAATGACAAAATGTAAAACAGACTTGCGGAGTGCGTGTGATGTTTTGAAGCCTGGAGGCCGATTTTTTTCAGTTTGTTGGACTTGGGAGGTTCTGCTGGATTATGAAACAATTTAATTGAGCCAGTTTGTGGCTTTGGACGCGCGCGGAGCCAAAATGCATCAATTTCTCGGAGCGTGGTTGCGTGCTGTTCATTTAGAAAATGTGTTGTTTCTCTGTGGATGTTTGGCACCCGAATAAAGGTCACAATCACAATCTCCTGCGTCTGTTTGTCACTTTGGCTGCAGCGTCTCAAATTGAGACAATTGAAGAGGACGATAAAGAAGCTGAACTCGTGCCCTCAATGCCACACACTGAGCGACAAGCACGTGGTAGAATTGTGCGCACAAGCCAGGAGAAAGAAGCTACACTAAATGGATTTTGTCACCGCATTTTATGACTCCTCTGTGATGACATCATCGGTTTACGTCACATTTTTGTCATTTCAAACGGAATAAAAGCAGCAGACTGGACATCCAGGTTTCATTCATTGTCCAGGTTTGATACAGCGCTTGGTCGTTTTATGCTAGCAATTAGCATACGCAACAATTTTTTGGTGTACGCGTCGTATTTTTGCCTATATTTGATACATCCCAAAAACTAAAACATCGTTTCCTTGCTTCTGTGATTTAAAATACTTTTTTTCAAATGTATTTCAAGCTAACATCTGACTTCCTTTTGCGAAGCCACCCGCCGAAACGCAGACGAGCCAATCGCAGCACAGAACACTATCCGTCACTCGAACCTTAACCATAAACCTAACTAGAACCCGCTAATCTAGCCCTACCCCAGTCCTAATCCTAATCTTAAAACCCAAAGCGAAATTAAACGCTAAACCTCGTTTAGCCTGTTAACCGAAATGCTAACGTTATGCTAGTAGCACTTCAGTAACGTCCCACAAAGCAAAGCGACCACCAGCGAGTCGTGTTATGAAAAGATCTCCTTTATTAGATTCATGACACCGTATATTTGTTAATAAAACATCTGCAAAAAAATAAAATCAACTCTTTCGCTCTGATACTCATGAGTCTTAATTTGCTTGAAGTGTATTACCGCCAGCGTCATCTTTTTGGAAAAAAAAAAACAATTCATCTGACTTTGTCAGACGTAAACCGTTCCTTTCAGCCCCCGCCACTTTGTTTTAGTCAATGCCATTCGGATCATTTTTCATATTTACAAACCGCACTCCAAACTTTTGAAAGTAAATGAAAACATCATAGCAGTCTTCTAAATTGGTCCATTGAGTGCGTTAACAAAGGCGAGAGGACGTTATAAGCTAATTTAGCTACAGTACTTCTGGAACGACCCAAAAAAAAAAATAATAAAAAAATCAGACTTTGATTCCAATTCAGGTCATTTCAAAGTCATTGCTTATTTACACAATCACTCATTTTAGGGAGGAGAAAAGTCAAACTTGAAAATTAAATGCTGCAACTGTCAAAAAGTATGTGGACAAAAGTATTGGGACACAAAGTGATAAAAGAAGAAAAATGATGAGCTGCTTACCAAACACTGTCTGGAATTTTTTGATGTTTTGCTGCAAACAATCCGGAAAATATGTTCACAATGTTGTGATGATACAATAGCGCCGCACAAATGGAATGCAAACAACGTGCCAATACTTTTGGAGGGGACGCTGGGCCGAACAGAAACTAACACCATACGATAATGCTCATATCATGCGCTGCTGGGACTATTTTACCAACTTTGTGCTGCAAAAAAAGAAAATAGTCTCAAGCTCATCGTATCCCATCTTGTCATTCCAAGCAAACGTTTTTCGGAAGTTTGACAAAAGCACTTTGAAACCCGACTTGATGATCCCCACAATCAGTCCCGAGACTTTTGTCCATTTCGTGTACGACTGTCCTTTGCCCAAATACAGGAAGAGTTATCAAATGATTTTATATGTCAATCATAATTTTTATTTTGATGACGATAACCCAGGAGCAGGAGCAGAGTGCGTCCGCTTCAAAATGCGTCGAAAGAAATGCACACTCGGTGTCCATTTTTGTGAGGAGTTTCTTCCCAGAAAGGCTTTGTATGAGATTTTCCGGCATTTTCCCCGAGGAGGTCCGTGTCAAAGCGTCCTCTTCAAAACCTCCCACGGAGTCTTTGTCTCCCTCTCGTCCAGCGTTTGAGGCTACGGTCACGACGAAAGCAGAAACGCCGCGTCAAGTGTTCTTATATTTCAGCTTAGGAGTGTGCGAGTTGCACGCGATACTTGCCAGGGAAGGAATGCCGGCGTTGGCCGCCGTGGCGTGGCTCTCCACGAACATGGGGTCCAGGCACGCCACCTTGGCGGCGAAGAACGCGTGAATGCAGTGAAGCACCGCAAACAGGTTGGAGAACTCCAGCTCCTGCAAGAGACAAATAAATAAATAAATAAGTCGGGGTACACGCACACTCTTAAAACCGAGTTGCGTGAAATGGCAAACGGAAAGGGACCGAGCCACTCCTGGGTTATACTTTGGGTTGAGGATTTAACCCAGCGCGTTGGCTCCAGATTTTTATCCAACAAGGTGTAAAAAAAATAAAAAAAAAATTGACATAGAACTTTGAATGTATACACATGGGCATAGTGAATTGTTAATATAAGACAAAATATAGACAGACAAGCATCAAGAAAGTATCACAGAACAGTGCAAAGGAAATAAAATGCCAAATTATAAATACACCATGAAATGTTTAAATAAAATTGTCATGAATTAATTCAATGTTTCATTCATTAATTAAATGTGGAATTAAATAAATAAAATTAAATCATCAATATACTAAAAAAATGTGTAATTATTTCAGCATTTAATTAATTATTTCTGTATTTCACAATCCCACAATGCAGAGTTTCATGAATTCTGTCAAAGTCGCCCATCAAAGTTTGGTGGGTGAGAAGGTCAATTCAATCAAAATCCTTCGATTCACAATAATTCACTGCAACATGGGACCATGAAATAATTAATTCAATTTTTTACATACAATCATTGGTAATTTAATTAACGACACATTGAATGAATGAATGAAACATTAAATGAATTAAGGACAGTTTTAATGAAACATTTCATGACTTCCCGTTTAAGATTTACTTGCCTTTGCTTCAATAGATTTGGAGTCTTGATTCTGGAATAAAAACTTGATTTTGCTTTTGCCGTCGTCTGATGAGCCTTTCAGCTGGGAGAACTTGTATCTCCAAAGGACAGCCTGGAAATATAGAAGGTCGCGAGGCACATATCATTAGTTTGCGTATTAACGGAGCATGAATAATGCACGTGTGACTCGGCATGACACCGCTTGTTCGCCTCGCGTGAATTTTATTTTTGTTGCCGCTCGGCAAATAACAGCCGCGGGGGAAAGAACATGAATATGTATGGGTGAGGCCCACACTAATTGTTTGTGTTTGTGTAATCATCACAATCGGCAGCAGCACAGTGAAAATCATAATTGTCACGTACGAAATGGAATTGCAAAACGATCTCTCAATGCAATGTGCCTTGCAATTGGCTGCTGGGCGGCATAGCACGCATGCTCATGACTATTTTCGGAGAGATTTTCGTCAATCAAAGCAACAAACAGCGCAGCATAAAAGGGTTGACGTCAGCGGCGGACAAGTTTCCTGCATGAATTGTCGGAGTTCAAATGGCGCAGAATCTCCGGCCTTGCAGTACTTTTACAACGAGTTCAGTCGCACCATCCGCAAATTCAGCGTTAAGCGTCGGCAAAATCCTCGGTTTTGTGTCGATTTCGGAAAATTTCTCAAGGAGAGCGACATTGCTCTCGGCAAGAGCCAAATCGGAGGCGGGTTGCTCAACTTTCATCAACTCTTCTTAAAAATCCCATTTTTATTTCATGGAATCCTCAAAGAATCTGAACAAGCCCACCTCCACTTTTTTGGGCAGTTTATAAAATCCAAATGATTTCCGTCTTTATTTTATACGAACATTCCGACAAAAACGATCCAGATCTTGTCGTTCATTCTATGGACACACATTGGTCGGATTCCTAAAGGACAGAACTTCCTGCTGATTCGTGTAGACGCACATATTTTATGCCTTCATTTATTGAACACATCAACACTAAGTGCTCTTGGTCCATTAGGAAGAGTACACTATTGGCATCGCTCTCGGCCAAGACAAAAAAAAAAAAAAAAAAACTTGGATTGTGTTTTGCTTTTATTTATCATAAATTACAGTGAAATAAATGTTCTGCTTGATTGCTTTTTTTTTTTTTTTATGTTGTGAACAAGAAGCTGCAGTGGCTCATGTTGTATGTGATGCTAACTTGAGATTTTTTTTTGGGGGGGGTGTGGACTTTGCTGACGTAAGTTGTCACCTGCGGTGTAAAGGTTCTGTCCTTTGTTCATAGTCGGCGACGACGCGGACGCAGGGAGGAAGCCATTAAATGAAAGTAGCCTTGGCGTTCCTCCGCCGTGTAGACGGCGTGAATGATAATGCTAATGCTAACATGCGCTAGCTCGATCTGACACCTCTGTCAGTTTGGAGGATTTTCATTTTGGCCGTCAACATGTCATCGGCTCACCTTAGAAGCGGCGTCAAAGCACACGAAGCCCATGCTGAAGTCCACTGTCAGTCCCATCAGGTGGCTCTCCATGATGCAGGCGTACGTTTTACACTGTGTGGAAAAAAGAAGCCCAACTTTTTGCTGTAGCCAACGTGACTGTCGCTCTCTCGGCATGTTGCATCGTCGAGCTCGCCCACCTGGATCCGCTCCACTTCCAGGTAAGTGGCCATCTGAAAGGCCTTTTCCCAAACGAGAAGCTCGGACTCCAGCTCCACGCTAAAGAACATATCCTCGCCAGTTTCCGTCTGCACGCTGAAGCAGTGCTTTCTCTTGTCCACCAGCTCATTGTCCTGAGCACACAAAGAGCGAACGGCGTGTTGCTAGCTAGCGCAACATTAGCGGCTAAAACCTTTGACATCATGAAAACTAGGGATGAATGATTTTCGGAAGAAATTGTATTGCGATTTTTTTTTTTTTTTGTCAGATATTGTGATTTTGATTTGCAATTTTCATCACAATGTAATTTCTTTTTGAAACATGGCAGAAAATTATACCACTAAAAAGAATAAAAGCTATTACCGTAATAATGAAAGGACAATAAAGACGTTTTCGTTAGAGGGGGGGGGGGGCAGTTCTCTGTCAAGTATTTATTTATTTATTTTTTTAATCAGCATGGCGCTGGTTTGTGTGACCTGCTTTGTAAATGTGGGGCGCAAGAGCCCTTAAAAAAAATAAAATAAAATAAACACACCTTTGAAAATCTCGAAATGGAGCTGTTTGAGATGTCGATTTTGTTCCTAAAACAATAAATCGTTCAGCTCTAAAAAAATTGCAGTTTGACCAGCAATCACCTGTGTAGTTGAGGGTCATTTTGAACTGCAATTTTTGTAAAACGTCGACGTTGCGCTGCATGGAAAACACGACAACACGCCTAAAACACTCGAATGGAAATCTGCCGGCAATATTTTCTTTCATTTTGAATTTGTTTTTTGGGCGAGCATTTTTCTTTCGAATGAGAGGTTGCTTCATCGTCTTACCTTCAAAATCTTGCACATAATTTCATAGACGGTAAAACTTTTCTCTGCTCTCGTCCAGTCCCATGTTGTCACCTGTAAATGGAAGACAAAGAAGTGAAAAAAAAAAAAGGAACGTTTGTTGACTAAAAGTTTTCTCCATCGTGAAGAATCTTAAATAATACAGCAGCTTGTCTCAAGGCCTCCTCCTAAATTCCGCCTTCCACTCACATTTGCATTTTCCATTTACATCAGTCTCTCCCGCATCTCGATTACTGTCCTTGACATTATCGCTTTACACAAAATGATGAGTAGCTTCCTCTTCAAGAACGAACACAATAAAAATCGTGAATTTCCCCCCCCAAAAAAAGAGAAAATCCTACCGGGGGAGCGGAGAACTTGAAGAGAGACGAACCCCTCAAAGCAAGGAACTTTGGCGAGTACATTCGGTCTTGGACGGAGTCCTGCTCCTTCTCGTCAGCCCAGCCCATGTAGATGATCTGTCGTTCACCGTGTGGAAGGAAACGTGACATTTAACACGGAAAAAGATTCACATTCGGGTGACGTGAATCACTGTGAGCGCAATGCTAACTAACTTTAGCTAGCCCAATAAAATAAATGGATGGACTACGTCAGGACGGAAATGTTTCTTTTTTTGTCCATACTCGTACTTGTTCCGAACCGGGTCAAGTATAGAATTGAAATATTTGCACTCGGATGCACGATGTCCTCACAGGGCAGAGGTCGTGGGTTCGATTCTGGCTGCGGCCTTCCGGTGTGGAGTTTGCATGTTCTCCCCGCGCCAATGTGGCCTTTCTCCAGGTATTCCGGTTTCCTCCCACATTCCAAAACATGCATGGCAGGTTGATTAGATGCTCCAAATTAGGTATGCGTGTGAGCGTGGATTGTTGTTCGTCTTTTGTGTGCCCTGCGATTGGCTGGCAACCCGTTCAGGGTGTGCCCTCCCTACTGCCTGAAGATATCTGGGATAGCCTCCAGCACCCCCGGCGACCCTTGTGAGGAGAAGCCGTACAGATAACGGATGGATGGAACCGAATGAAAATTTGTAATGCTGTTGCGTGTACTGGCCCTTTAACTGAGAGAGAGTGAGATACGCGCATCTGCGTGAAGAAGCAGTTGAGAAGCAAAAACATTACGTTAAGTTTCATTTGAGCAAAGTGCAATAAATATTGACAGGACGAATCGCTAGAAAGAGGGAAAAAAAAAAAACACTAATATGTGAATAGCGAACCGTAATTGTGGCGAGGATTATTATATATTTGAAATCAGATTTTTAGGAGTTGACTCAAAGTTCAAATGCGAATAGAGAAAAAAGAAATCGATCAGGGCCATGACAGTCACCATAAAGATGAGCGAGGGAGGTTGTCGGATGGCTCTGGGGTGTTAAATAGAGCGACATGACAAGCAGAAATGTTGGTGAACGGATGATTTGATGACTTCGAGTGGTTCTGTGTGGCCGTCAAGAATAACACGTCTGCTGTTTGATCGATGACAGTTTCATTTGAGTCATGTAGATGCGTGTTAGCGAAAGCCGACGACACGGCAACACAAACTGACTGAAGGCAATTAAATTGTTTTGGTTTTTTTCTCTCCCTGGATTATGATGCAAACATTTAGCTCGCATTGCAATGTTTTGGCGCCAATGAAGCGCGTCCTTTATCTGACTGGCTGACCCGCTTTCTCTTTTGAATACGAAATACATTCATGCAGAGTCACTTTTTTACCTGCTGGTTGACTGGAAAATTCCGGTTGATCTTCTTCACCTGTAGAAAAGGAACGAGTCATTAAAAGCAAATTTCCAGAGGCTTCGGCTTTGTGAGCTTGTTTTTTTTTATTTTTTGTGTCACCACAGAAGGGCAGCGGAGATGGAAGTGCGGAAATAAGATGAAACTGATTCATTTATGGAAGTGTAATCCTAATGCTTCCTCCTGGTTAGCGTGACTTTAGCTGTTTTCGCTAACTTTCGGGTGCGTTAGCTGTAACAGAGTACACGTTAGCTGCTGGCTTTTACGTATTCAAGTGGGATGATTTAATCTGATATGGCAACCAAAATGAAATCCTGTGACATTTTAGCTCAGTAAACAGCTAGCGTAGGGCTAACCAATGTGGTGATTAGCCCTTGGAATCTTTCTAAAAATAAGTCACCAGTGATGGAAGATTGTGACTTTCTAGGAATTAAAATGAATAGACATTTATATTTGTGCGATCCCAGAAAGTCTAATGCTAACGCTAGCATGTGTACCGACTCAAGTTAGCAAAGTATAACGTCAATGCTAACACATACGCCAGCTCGATGGATTTCTGAAAGTGTAACGCTCACGATTGCGGATACAACAGCTGTAATTAATTAACGGACGTGTTAAGCTAAAGCTAACCTTAGCTGTTTTAACGGCAGACATTAAGTTATGGAAGGGTATGACGTGCAGCAGCGCACATTTAGCGAAGATGACAAATGCTAATTTAGATGCTAACAACCCAATCAAAAGTGCGATAATAATCCAAAAACAGGAGGTGAGATGTACGTATTACTTTATTGAAATCTAATGCTAATCCTAGCATGTGTGCCAATTTGGATCAGGTTAGCAAAATGTAACGATGCAGTCAACTCATGCACCGGCTCAGATTAATTTTGTAAAAGTAATTAAAAAGAAAGATTTAAAAAAAATCTATAATGAGGTGTTGTATAGAATTTATTGTAAAAATGTTTTGAATGCACTCTGGGAAAAAAACATGCTAATGTGCTATCTGATCATGTTTTTTTAAAAACAGACTCTAATATATCCTTTTACATTTAAACATATAATTTCCTAGCGGCATTTCACGTCACATCACTTTGAATCTACAATGGAGTATTCCACTTTGATAAGAGCAGCATTTATGCACGTGTTTTTTTTTCAATGGCCTTCTTCCACTGCTATTATCTCCTCCTACACTTATTTAATGCTCACCCTCATACAAATTGCTATCATTGTGGCACGAGAACACCCACATGGCTTTCCACTGCTCTTATCGCTGCCCTTTAATTCACGCCGTGCCGTCGCTTATACGCCAGCGCAAAGGTTCCTTCCAGGTGATGCTTTCATTTTCACGCAGGTGCATTTGACACAATCTCCCTATAATCTGAAATCATTCGGGAAAAATGAACTGAAAAGTTAATTGACTGTTATTTTGTCGGGATAAGCACCTGTATTCATCAGAACTTGACCCACAGCACCTACGCGCAAAAATCAATAGGCGCCTTCCGTTGATACGGCTCAAAAGTACCGCGGTAGTCGGATATCACTCAAAAACCAACATGGTTCAATCGTTAATATAAAACAAAAAAAAAAACGTATTCCAGTCCGAATCAACAATGCCACTCAAAATGAGCAATCAACAAAGATGCCGAGAATTCAAGATGGTTCTGTTTTTGATCCAAATTTTAAAAAAAAGGGTTCGATTAACGAAAGCCGGCTCGAATCGGCCCTCGTGTGCGAAATGGACAAACGAGAAAAATTGTCTCTAAACACGTCAAAAGCGCCACTAGCAACTGCCTGTGTGTGAAGAGACGTGAGACGGGGGGCGACAATTTGTTTTGAAAAGGGCCGGACGGTCAAGGGCGGAACGGTACAGAGATCGCGACCGAAGGGCAGTGGACTGAATGGGGGGGGGAAAAGGCTCAAGTGGTTGTTCAAAAATTAGAGAGTCTTTCCTTTAATTGGATTCAAAATTTGATTCAACACAAAACTGCTTTGGTGGTCAAATATCCTTCAAACTTAATCAAGCTCTTCCTTCAATGTGGAGAAAATACTTCTTGGATGGTGGCATATCAGTCGGAATCTATGAGGTCACTCAAAATCAATAGCGCCCTTCCTTTGATATCGAACGAAAAGTTTCTCGGTAGATCGATACCAGTTTGAATCAATGATCGCTCAAAATCAAAAAGGCTCCTTCCTTTGATCCAACAAAGGGGAGCAAACTACCCGACCAGTTAGATAGGACTGAAAATCAACAGGGCTCAGGTAGAAAAATCAATAAACTCTCATGTCGTCATGGCGACGGCATCGGCCTATGACAACCTCGCCTCCTGTTCTTACCTCTTTAAATGAAAAGGTTACGCTGTGTGTGTGTGTGTGTATAAAATGTGGTCGTCCAGTAATGGACTCTATTCGCAGAGTGTGCTCGTGTGCACGCACCGTGCACCTTTCTGCTCGCAAAAGGCCACAGGAGCGCTCGCTTGCTTGGTGGTGAGTCATCCCCGTTAGTGCCGCGTCCACTCCAATTAAGCAAGGCTCAATTATTTACCCACTGGAACCAACACACACACACACTCGCGCAGACGCACGCTAATCACGCGTCTCGAGTTGTTCTTGTCGCGATTGCTGCAGCTTAACGACCTCGCTTTCACTCACAGGCGAGTGCAAAGCGGAGAAAGGAGCACGCTGACATGAGGGGCATCGTTGTCAGAGGCCTCCCCACGAGAAGAAATTCGCCTTTCATTTTGGGAGACACGAATACGCGTCTATTTTGCATGCTGACATTTGCAAAAGCGGGGAAGCTCACGTTGTGCTTAGTGAGAGCCGAGATGTTGCCGCCGACAGCCTGAAGCCAGTCCAAGCGGTCGTCGTCCGAGGGGAACTGGAGCACGCCGCTGCACACCCCGTCCACCGCCACCACCTGGAAAGCATTTTTCCTGAGGGGAAAAAAAAAAAGGGGGAGATGACACAAGAATAAAAGTGCAGGCACACAAATTCATGCGAGGTCCTGAAAGCGCAATAAAAAAAAAAAAAAAAAATATTTCATTGGTTTTTAAGAAATGGCAATGAACATATTCATTATTATAATTATTTTTGGGTGCACCTGTATATAAGCCGCAGCAAATCTTTTGGGGAAAAAAAAAAATATATACAATTTTCTATGTTGGAAAAAATGAGTTGTTTACTTCATGTCCAGAACGATTTTGTATTGTGAATGCACATAAAGGTACATCAAAAGATTATTGAAACACGGCAACAACTTTGCTCATTAAAACAGAACAGACCCAACAGAAGAAAAAAAAATTCGAGATTTCTTTAACGTATTTTCTGAACTATAGAGCGCCCCTAGTGGTGAAAGAAAAATCCACAAAAATCTATTGTATTAGCCGCATGGTTCAAAATCGAGGGAAAAAGTAGCGGCTTATCGTCTGGAAAATACGGTCATCTTTCTATATATCTCAGATACTTGGTTCTGATTGGAAAAATATAAAATAAAAATAAAAGACAGGAGGTAAGTTGTGATTCACTTGAGGCTCAATGAAACATTCAATAAAAGTGTAACCGTCTTTTTTTTGGGGGGCGGGCTTTTATGTGTCAAAAAATGACAAGTCAGACGTCTGAGCACCTTTTTAGTCTCTCGCTAACAAAAAGTGTCTGCACAGTTTGATCATGAAAACAAGGCCTTGCTATTGTCTCTCTCTCAACTCATCTCTAGCACTTCGTCATTCTTCATCCGAATTAAAATCCAACTCGTGCCTGCACAATGCTTAATATACAGTCTATTTAGTTGATCAAATAAGTGGGCTCCATTAAGAGTCAATGCGCATTCCCGCTGCGGCGTCGCATTGATGGAAGTGGATCCAAGGACAGCTTAATGGCTCCATAAATCAAGCAGCCGCTGTTAAACGCGTCCGTCCAACAGCAGATGGCCACGGCGGACGCGACATTAGCGCGTTTTTTTTTTTTTAAAAAGGCACATACAGTAAGACGCGCAAAGCGGAGCGGCGCCAGCGTCCCGAGGCCCACCTGCACACGTCAGAGCCCGGCATGTGCTGGGAAAGGCGAGAGTGCAGCAGCGGTAGAAGGCGCAGGTCCACCCATCGTTTCTCCCAGCGGAGGCCCGGGGAAGCGGGCCACGACGAGCAGGACAGCGTGTCCTGCAAACACGGGACATTGTCAGGGCACCATTTTGCGTTTCAAGCAAAATATCGTCTGATTTAATCATTTGCATAAATAGCGGTTGGTATGAAAACTGAACGCTTTCACTTTACTTGCTCAGGAGGTCACAATAATGTCATATTTTATATTGGTAAATTTAACAAATTAACGAGAAAAAAACGTTTTCTTACTTTGTCATTATTTGGCATGAAATGTAGAATTTGAAATGTAATTATGAATTTTTTCGTCCAAATTTTAAGAGGAAGAAAGAATTGAATACAGGGTTGAGAACGTAAGGGAAAAAAATGAGGGGTGTGAATACTCATGCACAAGTAATATTTCATAGGAATTGTTTTTCTTTTTAAGAAAATGTTGATGACTTTTTGTTCTTAGTCATTGTGAAGCATTGAGTGTAGAATTTTAAGAGAATTTTGCAGAATGCTGCAATCACACTGTCTTGAAACTGCGGCGGGGAAAAATAACAAATAAAAATAAAAATTAACATTTTGTAATATAAAAAATAACTTTATTTGGTTATTTTTAATAATCAGCATGTAAGAGAATTTTTTTGTTAAATTAATTTTTAAAATTTCAAAAACTTTTTTCATTGACTACTAGCAAAATCTTAATGTTCTTTTTTATTTTTTTATATAATTTTATCAAATCAAATAACACTTTCTAATTATGGGGCTGTATTTGTTACATTTTAAGGGAAATAATTAATTTAATCCATTTTGGAATATGACCATCCCAGAAGAAAAAGGTACCTAAGGTTGCATTTCTGCATTTTTCTAAACTTTATCAATAACTTTGCATTCTCTGCACTTTATATTTTTCATATCAACTTTTCTCATTATTTTTTTGTATTAAGGTCAAGCACATTTTTTTGGGGCATGAAATATGCTTTATCGATAAACGTCCCTTGCATGCCTAAGCATCCCTGCGACCGTGCCGCATGGCTTTCCGCAAAGCGGCTTGCAGATAAAGACGGACAAGTACCGTGTTATTTGGATGGTAGTTCAAGTGTAGGCCGCTATCACACAACGGAGACGACGTCCCACTGCTCTGGTCGCTGGGGATGCCTGCAAGATGAAAAAAAAAAAAAAAGACAATTAATACACATGAAGGAAAAACTTTTTTTTTCCTTTTTAATCTGAAAACTAGCGCTGCTAAGCGCCCATTTGTATGCCGTCGAACGGCCAGTCAACCTGGCCTATATACGCTTATGAAAGGCTTTTGGAACGGCTCACATGTCTGATGACAGGCTGAGACTTTCCAATGCAAGAGCAAATCAAGTGCACCACAATGAGCAGCGTCATTTTCTTCACTTGGTATTTGAGTCACTCGTCGGGTGTGCCGAATGGGCCTTTTTGAGGTTTTGGATCCGGTGAGCGACGGAGAAACGGGCAACAGCAGCATGACGAGACAAAAATCAATATTACGCTGCGGCCCAATGAAATGTACGGAAGAGGATTAGGGGCATGAATGAAAAAAAAAAAAAGGTTGGAAGAATTCTGACTTTATTCTCAGAATTCGGACTTTAAAGTCTGAATTCTGAGAATAAAGTCAGAATCCTTTTTCTTTCAGGGCCCTAATCCTTTTCCGTAGAAATATATGTCGACTTCAAATGCTGCAAATATTATATTATTGAAATCCTTACACATACAGTCCTCACTCAGAGGCAGTTTGAGGAAGGCCGGGGTCTTCTTGAGGAACGAAACAGTGAGGGTCACTTCTTCACCGGCATTCCTCAACACCTGAACCTGCAACATACAGTTTTGTTTTTATTCAAGCTGCAGGAGTTATTTCCAACTAACGCCACGATAATAGCTAAAATAACATATATTTTTTATTTTTTTAGAAAACAGAAGTTAAGGGTTGACGCAGATGGGAGCTGGCAGCTTACCACTTCCTCGTGGCGATAGCTTCTCACGTTGATTCCGTTTATCTGCAAGCAACAGTGGCGTGTAAGCGTTAAATACAATCGGGATTGTACTGTTGCCGCAAGAAATGATAAATGAAGCCGCTAAAATGTCTCTTATGGAATACCTGCAGTGGAAATTACGAGTGGGAAATGTACATCCTTCGATAAGCGATGTTTTTATCGGAGCTAAATGATGCATCGGCGGCGTGGAGAGCTTTTCAATTTGGACGAATGGTAATGGGATGTTACGTCAACGTTATTGTTATTGGGATTTATGTGATTATGGAGTGGCGTAGTGCATTTTGAACTAGTACTCGGCGTGCTGTCTCGCTATAACCAATTATTAGCATGGCAGCGTTTGATCAATTCACATTTGAAATAAGACCCGAAGCGGAAAAGCTTTTATCAATCTGCCTTAGTGCCTTTTCGAGGCACGTTGTTATTTTGCTAAGTGTTAGCATACCGAATGTCAGTGAGTTAGTATTTTGAAAAATAGCACTGCAACTCCTATCAAAAAAAAATTTTTTTTCTTTTTTTTTTTTAATCTCAAATTTATAATTTTATGAGTACTCATGTGAAATTGTACTCAACCGCAGTACAAAATAAAAATTGTAAATAATCCTTGTTGATCTTTCTTAGGTTGCTATGTTGCTACATGTTAGCATAGCAACGCTTAGCATGTTAGCGTGATATACATTTGAATTTGAAATCGTACACTCGTGACACGGCCAACACCTCACGCTCTCTTCTGCCTCCTGCCTTCAGGGATGAGGTACCAGGACCTTCTGGCCCAGTCCTCAGTCCTCCTCCTAATACTCAAAACAATCTACCACATAATAAATAAAAATATGTGTTATATTTATGGTTAAAACTGTTAGGAGATTGCTAGCAGCATAGCAATTCTCATTTGTAAGCAAAGCAACGCCTAGCATGCTAGCTGTAGAAAAGGCTGTGACACCGGCTCCTTTAAGAGGGCGGAGTTTAGTGCGCCAACTCACGTAGCGTGGGCGTGCGTGGGCGTATATAGGAAGGAGGAAGTGGCGAGAATCGTGTCAGTCTGTCTATCGAGCTAAGTTTGAGTTGTAGTCCACATTTATCCTGCTTTGAGTTGTGCGTGAGACAAAACCACACGAATAAAGCCTTTGAAGCATCAAGAAATGTGTACTTTGACTGCAACTTTATTAAAAGACGAGAAACACAAGACCATATCCTCATTATTGGAGTTCTAACCGGACTCTCAACAGCGATTTGCATACTCTTCCCAGCACTAGTCAGTTACATATTTTTCACTAGCATTTTATTTCTTTAGCCATAGCATTATAGCACCTGTGCAATCAAGCGTGAGACGTTCAAGAATCAAGATTACGGCGTCACGTATCGGTCAACAAAGTAATCCTGGGAGGAATAGTTCGTCAGAGCAAGCCCAACACCCAACGGATGCGCGGTTGCACGTTAGCGACACGCAGCAGGTCCATCGAAGAAGCAGAAGCCAATCAATCTTCATCTGACGCAAGATGTGGAAGATGATTTCGGAACGCTAACGGACTCAGTCAAAGACGCCAATGTTGTTTTGCTCGAATTTCTTTCGATCGGGGAGGATTGTGTTACGTTAAAGGAAGATTCTATTGATTAGCAGACGCCATTACTGGCTAATCTTCAAACTAAAACGGGGGCTTTGTCACAACAGGAAAAAAAAGGCTTTGCAAGTTTCTACGCCTCTTCCTCGCCGAATGACCCACTTTTAGTTGTTTGCGAGTTGGACACAATCACATTACCACGTGCCATTAAGTTAGTCAAATGAGATGCCGCCAATTAGTGCGAAGTGTACCTGGAGGATACTATCGCCAATGAAAAGCAGCCCGGAGAGTTCAGCTGGAAAACAGGAAAACAAAAACACAATAAAAAAAAAGAAAAGCACTTTAAGAACAAAATGGCGGCTGCTAAAAACTTTTCCTAACAAAACAACGATTCCTTACCTTTTTGCTCTTTGGATATTTTGGATATCACCACAGGGATTTTATGCTCGGCACCGCCCTGATAGACGTGGAATGAGAGTCAACAAAAGTCCAAAGGGCACAATTTTGATTCAATGTGTATTTTCGTACAATTCAAGTGATTATGATGATGATGATGATGACGAATAAAGAAATCACCTTGATGCTGAGGCCAAACCCTCCGATGGTCTGTCTCCGTATTGTCACAGTCCTTTCCTGGAAGACAGGCGGTCGACATTTTCATTTAGTGGTGCTTCGATGACATTTTCGCATTCCATCGCGACTGTTTCTTGAACTGCTCAATGCCTTTCTTTCGTGTCTTATCGGTTTACGGGCTAGGCGAGACAAACACAATTTCATATCTCGAATCCTTGGTTATTCATGACAGATATCTGTGTAATAATACGACAATGATTTTATGAAAATGAAGTATATTTATTAAGGAAATATAAATATTTATCTCAAAAGGATGTGGATTTTTTTTTTTACAATTTACAGATGGTTATCAACATGAACAAAGTCAGCAATAAATAATAAAAAAAAATCACATGATACTTCAACTGAGCTTAAAAAATGCCACAACTGAAGTGTTTAATTTAAGTTAATTTAATTTTATTTTATTTGACCACCACCTGCAAGTAGTCGCCCAAGTTTTAGTCAGAGCCCACCATGACACTTACGCGAATATATAGTAAGTGTCCAATTTTGTCAAGCGTCTATCACAAGCTCACTCAAGAGTACACAAAACAAAATAATAATAAAAATGATGAAATCACCCAAACTATGCAAATATATTCCATCTTTTCCCAATAATGAGTTGTCGCGTAACATACAGCCGCGATATATGTGGCTGCTTTCAGTGAATACGTACGACATTTTTCTAGCGCTGTATCTCTTTTTCGGCAGTAAACTTTATTGGCGCTCGATGAGCAGTTGTCTCAAGGCGCACTGAATCTTAATTTTACAAGCTAGCTCCCGCCAGCTCCTACGAAATCTACAAATCCCATCTTGCAAAGCGTCACACTGATTTAAGTGGAATGCGGCTGAGGGTATTCAACTCCCAATTTTGACAGCAATTTGGGGGACAAAGTTGCACAAAGTCCGAGAATGCCCGAAAGATCTCAGCTCAGTGAGCATCAAACGATTGTTGTCTTTCACAACATTGTGACGAAAGCCATTGTGGGCGTTTTATCGAAAAACAAGACCACGTGATTTGCGGCTGTCATATTATAACGAAAAGGTTCATTCGTGGTGATCACGGTTGCTAGGGGCAACCATTACAACAACAATATCAGAATGATCATACAGAAATGTTTTTGTGTTATAGACTTTGTTCTGCGACGATGTGCTAAAGATGTACTGCGAATATGTTACAATATTATTTTTGTAATCAAACTAAATTAACTGAGTTTTTTTTTTTTTAATTAATCTCAAATTAGCCTATGGCAGGACATTTTGACAGAAAAAAGGTTCGGGCCCCTGAGTTAATTTACTAAATAATTTGACTTTCAGTCTTTTAACCCTCAAATTATGAATTAAACCCGATTGTTTGTTTGTTTGTTTGCAATAGACGAGAGTGTATGCGTGAGCGACGTCCGTGGTTACTTACGCTGGAATAAAAAGGTTCTCCCGACACACAGATGACATCTTGCTCCTGAATGGTCAGAATATCTTTAGCCAAGTGCAGTCGGATATTAAACGGCTCCTCATTACCTTCTTGCATCAAATAAATCCCAGTCTTTGTCTGCGAACATTGGGAGAGATAACATCGTTCATCAGGGCTAAATTAAGTGGCCATGAAATGAAACGTCGGCGAGGCCGCTGGTAGCCAAATGAACATTGGAAATTAGACGACGTTATTGCCTTTTGCTTTGCTTGTTGACGCACACCAACACAATCTTAAAAGGAGAAACTTTTCAAGGCTTCAACACAGATAAAGAAGCGTCGAAATTGAGCAGGCGATGTCGTCGCTTCCTCGCATGATCCAAGCAGCAGGACTTTGTTTCCAATCGCGCATTTAAACGTGCTCATTTGCATACATTTGCATTTCGCCACCGCTTCGCCCCCCCTGGCTAATTACGATGCCTATCTGCCCTTGACTTGAAAGGGTCCAAATAAAGAAGGCACCTTCACCTGACAAGACTGCTGCGAGAAACGGAGCCACCCGTGTCAGCGTGCTTGTCGCCCGTCATCAGTTAACAAGGCCGCGCCGCATGCGTGCAATATGTCGGCGCCACTGCAGGTCACTTAGCTTTCACTGCTAATGAGCTACGCGGAGGAAGCGGGCCTGCGCTCCCCCGCCTGCAGCTGCGGGGATGACGGAGTGTGCTTTCCTTCGTGTGCGTGTGTGTGAGAGACAGAGACAGAGAGAGAGAGAGAGAGAGAGAGAAAAAACGAGTGCATCGCTCGACACGGCAGGGTCAGTGAACGCCTCACGCGGATGAGCGCCGGTGACCTGCGCCGGAGCTCGCGTTGTTCCTAATTGGCCTCATCGCTGCTCTCGCTATACCATCATTAGCCACATCATCATCTGTAATCAGGCATACACACATACGATACAGCAGTGGTCCCCAACCACCGGTTCGCGGCCCAATACCGGTCTATTTATTTTCATTGATCATCAGCGGATATAAAGACGAGTCACATGACATCATCATGTGACACTAAAGAAGAGGAAAGACTGTCTCCGGGAAAAATGAAAATAAATAAATAAATTATATACAAATATATATATATATATATATATATATATATATATATATGTGTGTATATGTATATATTCTATGGCAGCAACATATTTTCATATTTTTTATGAATTAATTACATCTTTCTGCTACTGATACCTGAAGGAAATAAACTTAGTAAAGCAACTTAACTGGATCATTGACTACAGCATGACTAACAAATGCAAGAGGACAAATTTGCCATTTGAGGGAACACAGAAGTTTCTTCTTGCACTTCTGCTGAAGAAATTCAGCTTCAAAATGCACGCGCATTGAGCTTAAGTCGTTACATTCTCGTAGTTCACCACTAACTGGCACAAAATTCTACACACTGTACCTTTAATATTATTATTAAATTCTGCAGCCGTCTTCATTTTTTTTTTCAATTTAACAATATAAGAGTATTCAACTCATGATTTCATGCATTTTTTTTTATTTATTCCAAAAATCAAACTCATTAAGGAAATGATAAAAGGAACTCTGCCCCGAACCCGGTTAAAGCATTCGCTTAGTGGGTCAAATAAAAGCACTAAGGTAGATTGTGTGGTTATACTCGCCCCACCTTGAGGGAGTATCTCTTGAACGACTCACACGACTCATTAGTGCTGCAAAACAAACATGCTCGCTCGACCCTCTCCCTGGGAAGCTCGTTAAAGCTCTTTTTCAAATCTTTGCTTTTCTATTCTTCACATTATTCCCACGGACAAGTGTTATCAATTTGTCTGTTTGGAATTCTCAAAAACATCATGTCAAAGTAAGATTAATGATTACATGGCCTCTCGCAATCTCGTCAAACTATTTTAGTGCCGATTCCGGGCAAATCATTCTACTAAGACGGCCCTCACAAAGTGCTGAAAGATCTTTTATTAGCTCCGAACTCCGACACCTCATCAATATTATTATTACTTGATCTTTGCTCTACCTTTCCTACCGTCGATCATCGCGTACTGCTCGTTAATTAAAGGTTTAAATGTGAGATGTCAGAGAGAGTGCGCCGTATAATTCGTGGTCATGTGACCTCTGAGTATGAGAAGGGGGGGAGTATTATTGCAATACAATGTTTCATTTTTAAAATGACTATGATCATTTTTAATGTTACTATTTTCATATAGAATGTAAAATGATATAGTAGTCATTTGGTAAGCCTCATGGGCCAAATATAATTACAATGCGGGCCAAATTTGGCCCACGGGCCAGAGTTTGCCACCTATGCTTTAAAGAGGAGCCCGTTTGAATCCCAACTAGAACATTTTCACCTGCTGAGACAAGTAAACACTTTCACAGATCATCGGTGTAATTGCCAACGAGTTCCCTCTGCAATATAAAAAAATGATTTTACATTTCGTGGAGCATCGTTGCCAAAGATCCGGCCGATTCTGACGTGATGCGGTCACGATGTTGCGTGCTTCCATGTTTACTTATTTTTTACGCCCCATTTGCCTCGATTTTTTTTTTTCTGTTTTGCGCTATAACAGCCCTTTTCATTTGGTTTTAAACGCCACAAATTGGAATATACGACTAACATTATTTAACATTATTCCCCAAAATAAAGACCTGCCCCTCTAATAGATGCCCATGCCCCAGTTGAGTAAATAAAAGCCCCCAGCTACTATTAACCTGTAAGATATATATGCACACATCCCTGCATTAGCCACTTGTAAAAGCAGAAAGGGAAAAAAAATAAATGCTCTCCATTCCCAGAGATTGATTAAATGCTACCAACCTCTTCATTTGAGGTCTTGAAATCCATGTGCCACCGCGCAGTGAGGGATGCTGCAGAGGAGAGAAACACAACTGAGTTATAGAGAGCGGCTGCAGCGAAAGCCCACAACCAATTTAAACTGGCTTTGTTACCGGCAACCGCGCTTACAAAAGAGCCGAGACCCTCATTGAAATGCTGCGTAAAATCTCCGGAGATGTCTTATTCGAGGAGCCGAGACGCAAAGGATCTTAAAAAATAAATAAAGAATCACTTGCATGAAGCGGAATATTTACAGTGCCGTATACGATGAATGTGTAGAGATGCGTTTCACTTTTTGGAATTGAACGACGGAACTCATTCAACCTTTCGATTATTTTCCAATTCGTGGCGATGCACCTGTTAAAGAATTGAGAGGAATATTGCCTTTTGAACGGATGAAAGCGTAACGCAGCACTTAATGTGAGACATTGCCCTCCGAGATGAATGTTGCAAACGAGAGACGGTATTTTTTAATTAAAATATTTCAAAGTAATAAAGTAAATACATATGCTTCGACGCACATGAAGAACACATTCAGCATGAGATTATTTAATCAAATTTATATACACACACACACACCGTGTTTACCGGACAATAAGGCGCACATGCATAAAAGCCGCAGAAACTCTTTTTTGAAAAAAAAAAAAAAATTTTTAAATAAAATAAAATAATAAATAAATAAATAAATAAATAAAATAATGTTTTTTTTTTAAATTAAAAAAAAAAAAAAAAATTACATATTATATTTATTCTAACATACAAAAGCTGCACCAGCTTAGACTGCAGAAACTGTTTTTGGGGAAAAAAATAAAGAAATAAAATAAACAGATTCTTGCGTTTTAACATGGCAACAACTTTGCCAATTAAAACAGAACAGACCCAAGAAAAACAAAAAATCCACATTTATTTCGTGTATTTTCTGAACTATAGAGCTCCCCCTGGTGGTGAAAGAAAAATCCGCAGAAAAGCTGCACCATTGTATTAGCCGCGTGGTTCAAAATCGAGGAAAAAAGTCGCGGCTTATAGTCCGGAAAATACGGTCATTGTTTATATTTGTTTGTGTGCAGAGGAACGATGAGTCCATTCACATGAATTTATAAATGGCTAAATAAAAATCTAGCACGTCCTCTAATCCGTCTATTCTTTATCCTTCTTTTGAAACTTTCCTCCAAAGAGTGAGTAGGGAGTAACCTCTGGAGTAAAGCAGAAACGGTGAAGCAGCAAGGAATAATTCATGATCTCAAAAGGTGAGGCTAAGGAGCGCTAATAAATGTTTCAATCCATTTCTCCCCCCTTATACAGAAGAGCTTTTCTTTTGTACTCCAACAAGAAAGAACTTTCCGTGGACGCCATATCTGAGCTGTGCCTCATTTGCAAAAAGCAGCCCGCTCCCTTTTAATCAGACATGACTGCTATTTGACTCGACGACCAGAACGCGGGACATAAAAAGCGGCTTCCACGGCACCCGGTGGAGGGACACTCACTTCACTAGAAAGCCCCCCAACGGTTTTGATGAGGAGATCAAGCCATGGAATCCCCAGCTGATCACGGATCAGAGTGCTGTGAGCTGGCCTGTCCGCACCCCCCCCTCCCCTCCCCGATGGACGCAGCAATCAGGGGCTGGGAGGATGGCAGGAAAGGGCGTACCTCAGGGCGCCATCTCGAGCCCACTCGCAGGCGGCGCTGAGCTGCGATAAGAAGCAGAATCGGAAGAAGGGTAAATTCTCCTGCGAGGAAATGAGAGTGAATGTCGCTGATTAAACACTTGAGAGGGGGAAGGATGCGGAACCAGATGCGATTGGCGCCTGCTATTCCAAACATAAACGGGAGATTTTAGAACAAGCTTCATTCTGGAGAAGAATGTCGGTCTTGTCGAAATGCAATTAGCTCATTTCTTGCTTTTTATTTTTTTTATGTCAAGAACAACACGCGCCACTTGTTCGGATGCTTTGCTGGCTGCAGGCCACCTTTCTGATGAGACGCAGTGTTGCCACCATCGTACACTAAAAGCGCTACAGCATGAAATAAAAAAAAAATAAACACAAATATAATAGTTGGTTCTAAGCGACATTCCACGCATAAATCATCCCCCTCTGATTATTATACAGCAAGAAAGTCTGAATAGAAATTGAAAACGTATATGCCTGAGTCCCATGGGAGACCTGGACTGAGCGGTCTGCAGCGGATCTGAGGAGAATAAAAGCTGAGATGTAAAGCAATGACCTTCGTCAAACAGCCCAGGGATGCTCTCAAATATTAATCGTGTGTTGAAGTCAAAACTCCAAAGCTTTCTCCTAGGGAACTTGCATCTTTGCTCGTCTGCTGTAAAAAAGCATCACTTGCAGTTTCATCCAACGCTTAATGAGGACTAATTAATACTGCAACAAAATCATGTGACTGGTTTGAGTCAACCGGTGCTTTTTATGACCGACATTAATATGCATTAAACCGGGTTCCGAGTTCGTGATCCCATTTTTTCCAGATGTGTTTTATTTGGGCCTAATTCTTGTTTTATATCATGTGCAATTCCACTTGCGACCACTAGATGTCAGCACAAATTTAATTTGAGATGGTGAAAATTGAAAGAAGAAGAATGAAACAGGAAGTATTTCAGCAGATTGTAGTTGATAATAAAAACAATTTAAAAAAATAATCTTGAATCGGACTACCGTAACGTGGACTCGACAACTCAATAATTGGATTGCGTCGGCTGCGTTCGATGCAACAAAAAAAAAAAAACGAAAAAATAACAACAGCTCTAAATTCACATAGTGTGAAGTTTATAATGGTTTATTGATCAAAGTATTATAAATTGAATTGGCGAGGGCATCCCTGGCAGCTAAATCTGGTGTGCTATAATGTATAGAGCAGTGGTGGGCGGTCAAGGCCTTCAAAGACCTTCTCTGCTGGTCTCACATAATCAAGAAGAAATGATCATATTTTTCACACGTGTTGTATTTTTAGTGAGAGTTTTTATCCAATCAGAATTCAGCTAGCTTGTGTTACCGGGCAGATTTCACAATACCCGTAGCTCGCACTATTCGTCCGAGGCCTTCAAATATAATCGTGCGGGCGTTTCTTCTGTGTCGCGAGGGGGCTTTTACAGTTGATAGACAGTTGCGATAGCCAATCAGATCACAGGAAGGCCTTCTCGCTGGCCTCATGTTAAAAGTGATGAAGGGGCAGCACGATGCAAAATCAACACACCCAAAAATCGTAACTGGCGACTGTTGGAAAATCTAAAATATATTCTTGCTTTTTTAAGCCACAATGGCCGAAGGAGGGAAAAGTGCGGATTTAATTGCAGATGCGCTTGCGAGGCCATTTTCAAGTCGGACTTTTCAAGAGAAGCTAGGTCGTCCGACACTCGCTCAGTCGAGCGTGAATGTGTTTCTGTATATTATTTCTCCAGCCGTGGTGTCGTAAATGATGTTATTATGAGTAGGACTTCCCTGAAGGCCTCCGTGCGAAATGCACGGTCCGCCACGGGTATACCGAGCTGAAGAGCAACAGTGACGGGGAAAGCCAGTGATGTCTTTTCGTGTTTTAAGTGAGTTGCGCCCAAGCGGCAGCTTGCGTGATGGATGCCACAGGAAGCTAAAAAAGTAATGTCCCGTCTGAAAAAATGTCTCTCATGTTCCCGAATGCAAAGGTTAAGTAGACCTTTTAAGTTGACTCAGCCTCGTTTTTTTTTTCCCACAATAGCACTCCATCAGATATTTGCAGCGCCACCAATTTTGCCAGAGCCGAGTCGCCTCTGACACAATGAAGACGAGATTGGCTGAATGTGGCAGAGATCTCCATCTCCGAGACTTAATGATGAAAGGTCGCCGCGCGTCGGAGACGAGGCAGCTGTCGGCGCCGCGTGCTCCTGAAAATCAAATTTGACTAGAAAATGGATGTCGACGTCACATCCACTGTAGTCTACTTCCTGGAACGCGGGGGTGTGTGTGAGTGTGCGTGTGTGTGTGTGTGTGTGTGTGTGCTCCCTGGCAGCTATCGGCTTGTTTGGTTATTATGGAAGGCTGACACACACGAAGCCACTTTTTGAGATCTACAAAAGGCCAACGGCAATGAATATGTGAATAAATAAGCGGATGAGCCCGAGGATGCAGTCAGTGAGCGCGTATTTGCACTGCACTGTCGGGGAGACTCGGGCAAGGCGGGCCACCGCTTGTTCCCCAAAAAAGGTTTGACTACGTTGGAATTTGGCACCATTTCAGACCTTTTATGGAGGTCATATTTTCAAAAATGCTTCCAAAAATATTTTTTTAGATCGTTTGTGAACTTTGAGTGTTTCAAATAAAGATATTTAAAATGAATGCTTCTTTTTCTTTTTTTTTTTCATCTTATCGCATGCTGTTGCCGTGACGACGCGCCGTTTGCCAAGAAAAAAGGAGATGTTTTCGAGGGTCTACACCTGAAAAAAAACTCATGAAAACTTTGCACGCACATCAGATAAAAATAACCAAGACAGACTGCAAGGATTTATTTTGTAGCCAAAATACCCGAATAACTGCCACTATTACGCTGTTTTGCATCAATGACAATGTAAAGAATTTAGTGGGAGATTTTGCAAATATATACTGAATCATAAATGCATCCATGTATTTGGGATATGGGAGGAAACTGGAGTACCCGGAGAAAACCCACGCGGGCACGGGGAGAATATGCAAAGGCCGGAATCGAACCCACGACCTCTGCACTCTGAGGCCCTCGTAGTAACCAGTCGCTCACCGTGCCACCATTGTAATTAAATTAAATTAAATTAAAATAAATTAAATTAAATTATTTTTTTTATTTTATTTTTTTTAAAGAGCCAATATGGTTTGCCATTTGTATTCGCACTGTCAGAGCTCCAGCGTTCTTCTATGGCGAGAACCTTTTCAGCAGGACATCCGTCTCTGCAGCAATCCACCAATTATGCCTTTGTAATAAATTTGCAAAAATAAAAAAAAAAGTTGGTTTTATGGCGCTCTGCCAGTAGAATTTTGTGTGTGTGTGTTGGGGGGGTGAATCAATTGTTTTTTGAAATAAGGCTGGAACACCAAAAAGGTGAACACTCTGTAAGGCAATTTTTTTTTCTTTTTGCTGGCATTGTTAAAATGTCAACATTTGCCCTAATTTCTATAACAGATAATGAAGCATGAAGCTCGAGGGATTGTTTGGCCGAGCTCTGCACTCTACTCAATGTTATTTCATCTGGAGTAACACAATATTGTTTCGACATATGGCTGGGAAGGTTCATTATTTTCGTTTCTTTTTTATCTGCAAAGCGCTTTTGTGGCTTTCTGGCTCTGCGAGATACAGGTGGCACATTTGATGGAAAATGACAAAAGATGGAAGAACACATTTAATGGTGACATTTGACGCCACAGCGGCTCTTGCAATTTTTTTTTTGCAGGTTAATCAAGTTGATTCATGAAACTGGAATTTGGTCTTTTGCGACAAATACCGCTGTATAATGACATTTCGCAATTATGAAGAGAGAGAAAGTGGTCACATGGCTCAGAATGTCGCGTTGAGGTCAGTGCCTCTCAATTAGTTGTTGTCATGCCCAACAGGAAGAAAAAAATAGTTTTGCGCCCCCACAACAGGAAGTCTATAAATAGTCATCATCCAATTTTTCTATAAAATTGTTGTAAGTACACCCCTGCAGAGGAGCTAATATGCCGTGCGCCCGCCCTGACAATGAGAGCACCAATGACACTTTATTGTCGCATGGCAAAAGAAGAAATGTTCCACGAGGTCACCAAATTGCCTTTTTCCTTTTGTGTTTTCTTACAGCTTGTGAGCTGGAATCAATGCCAGTGTGTGACCCTGAGGAACATGCTTTTTTCCCCCGCCATACTACAAAGAAGTGTAATTGCACCTCCACTCCACTAGGTAGCAGTGGCGCTCTCCTTGCCCGTTGTGCGCGGCGAGTATTAATTCGACGGTGTCGGTTGGTTTTGCAACAAAAATGCTGTTATTTAGAGTTGCGGCGGAGAGTAGGTGGTAGGGGGGCGCAAATTGTTTTCTTCTTGCGGGTGGCAACAGAAAATAATTGCGAAGCACTGGGTTAGCTACTGTCGTCCAACCAATTTGGGTTACTTTTGACGCAGCGCGACTGCATGGCGGTTTCCGCGCATTTGGTCCTCTGTGGCCTTTATTTCCGTGCACGTCTTTCTCCGCCGGCCGCTCCGACAGACGCTCGTATCGATCGAGATGGAGACGGCGAAGCGTCCCATCGTGTTTCCAATCCTCGGAGAACATTTGTCAAAATAGGAGTGTGTCATGAAGCTCCCCCATCGCCCTCCGGGCCCGGCGTACGCGATGAGTGATGTGCAGAGCAGTAAATTAGTGCACTCATTTATAGACTGAGGTCTTGGCCTTCCTGACTTTGATGCATGTCCTCCGCCAGAAGATATCAACTTGTCGCACACTCGACACACAAGGTGAGGACACGCCGACTCAGCGGTTTTCCCAGAAGATGCGAGCTTTTTTTTTTTTTTTTTTAAATTCTAGGATGCAACTAGAGCGACTTTGCGTGATCCAAATTGTCTCATTCATCTTCCTGTGGCCTTTATATGGAAGACCCCACTGCTCATCCTTAAGCCCCGCCCACTTCATCCGGATTGGGCTGCATGTGGATGCCCGTGAGTGGAAGGATCATCGCGTATGATAGTTTGATCGTATTTGGCAACGATTCTGTGAAATTGCAGCTGTACTTGAACAAAATCTTTTATCGCGCAATACTTACACGACAGCAGATGTTGAAACGACCACTTTTGTTGTCTGATGATCTGAACAAAATAAAGACGTGATGATAGCTTTCCATGTGCAGCTCCCCTCGGGTTGCTGCTTTAAAATCTTGTGGACTTTTACTTAAGTCACATTGTGGATTTTTTCTTTTTTTTTGTAAATGAAATACATTTTTTTCCCTCAAAAAGATTTTTGTTCCTCATGAAAATGTATTTTTTCAGATAGTTTTTTTTTTGTTTTTTTTTTAAATGACCAATTTTTCTCCCAAAACATTTTACAATCTGACTTGTTTTCTACACCAAATCATTTTCTCAACCATATCCTGCCTCTATTTTTTTTTACTTCCTTTTTAAAAACATATTTTCCCTAATGAATTGATTAAAAAACATTATTAAAAAAAGCATACTCGCACACGCAGCAGCAGCGAGGCCCGAGCGACCGGAGGGACGGACGCAACGGCGCCGCTGCTCACCTTCGAAATTTAAAATATATTCGGCCGCCAAACGCGCAAATCCTCAACCTTCTCTCCTTTAGCCCGCCAATTAGTAGTGGAGTCAAACTTTTTTTAGCCGGCTGATTTTGGGGCATACGTGAAGCTAAATGTACATTTTATTGAAGATTAAAGCGGCAAGCGTGAAGTTGAACTTGGACTTTGAAAAATGAGCTCGAAAGTGGAGCGATGAATGGCTGCAACTTTTCATTCCCAGCTGAGCCATTTGAATTCATCTATATTTTAAAATACAGCATGAATACTTTATCCTCATTTGGAGATACGGCGCAGTGAAAGCTAGAAAAATGAAAGCAAAATTTTGTTTTGGAAGGAAACACATGTTTCTAAACGTCAAATTCAAATCGAAGGTACTCACATATTTTTATTTATTTATTTATTTATTTATTTTGCAAGATTTATTTAAGCGCTTCCTGTCCCAAGTGCAAATAAACTGTGGAGGTGGCGGCTTCAAGAAAAAAAAAAAAAAAAGCGGCATGTACACGTGGCGGGTTTGTATGAAAAGAAAACAGGTAGAGATGGAAAACTGACAGGACAGCAGATCTCGAGGAACAGGATTGTCGACCTCTGCTTTATATGATCCCCACAGAAAATGGAGGGAACGAGGACTAAAAGAAAAAGGAAAAACCCGCCCTCCTCACCCCAGTTAAGATATATTGTCATTTACTTTAAAGGGGTCGTCAATCCTGTTCTTTGAGGTCTGCTGTCCTGTCTGTTTTCCATCTCTCTCTGCTGCACCACACCTGATTCAAATAATCAAAATCGTTATTTAGCTTTTGCAGACCTTGCTGATTATCAAATCACTTGAACAGGTGTGTTGCCAAAAAAAGACACGACACCGGCCCTCGAGGAACAGGATTGAAGACTCCAGGTTTAAACCAACTACTACATGATATGTTCGCTCCAATTAAGCTAAATTGGAATACATCGCAATGAACTCCGATTACGATTTGCCACAATTGACTTAAATTACGATACGATATCGTAAGATTCTACCTAATATCGATACAACGTAACACTTTGGACTCCATTTATCACGGGACGCAATTCCTTCCATTTTGAATGTTCACAAAAATTCACTTCAACTACGATATGATACGGTCGGGTTGGGACGAGCTGCGCTCTGCTTTAAATGTTCGTCATGACATTTCGGAGAGATGCATCGTGAATGGATCTGAAATGAGTTCCGTGACAGTTTTGTCAAACCGGGCCACAACGTTATGATCGTGTATCGAAGCATGGCGGAGGATTCCCTAAACACACACACACACACCTTCTAGAGTTGCGTCTAGAGCATAAACACGGCTTTAATCAAAGAAAGCTTTCAGTCCACAGGCCACACACACAAGCTGCGTTCTGCCATCATAAGCACAATTGCAATCTGGGTTAATTGCTGCTCGGGGCTATTTGACTCCTCACAGGTTGAGCGAATTGACCAAGTTCCAAGGCTAGCGAGCCGAGCGTGTCGCATAATTTACAGAGCACAATGCTCGCCTTCAATCAAGCCGCTCGCCGATGCCGCTACTTTAGCCAATCGACGGTCAACTCGTGGCCTTCATCAGACGCGGTTGCTTCCGTGGAAATGACGTTGTCAAGATTCATGGGGGGGGGTGCTCAAAATCGGCACAGGTCTCTTTGTCTTTCACTTTAGGGTAGTTCATGGCACCACAAGCACTCCTTTGGTCTAAATGAGGCTCCTCATCTGACTTCAACGGAGTTCATGGCACCACAAAGCACTACTTTTGTCTAAATCAACGTCCTCCACTGGCTTCATTATAGTTCATGGCACCAAAATGTCGCGGGAAGCACACCTTTTGTCTAAATGAAGCACCTCAATCCAGTTCAAAAACATCAGTATCTTAGCAGATGGAAAATTTTTCTTTTTGACTTGCGTCTGGTGTATTGCTCGTCAACTCGTCATGGTCAGGGGTCTCAAATTTTTGGTTAAGATGTAAAAAAAAAAAAAAAAATCATCTGTGTATAATCCATCTCTTAATTGCTTCCCACATTGCTGTCACGCACTTCCAAATCAGCGGCGGCACACCAGCCGCATGCAGATGAGGCCGATGTCTTCACCGGGGGTCGTCACTTTCGCTTCATTAGCCGTCGCTTCCCGCTAAGCCGGGCTAATGGCTGCCCCCTCGCCTGACTTTCGCAACCACGGGCCACCGACAGTCGCATACATCCTCGCCGCCACGCGGCGACCCGCTATGAGGCCCACCACTCCATTTTTCTCTCACTGAGCTTCGCCATGACCACGTCCAGCGGCGCAACCGCCCATCTGCTCTCTCGCTCGCTCTCTCGTGGCGGCCCTCATGTTGTTTCCGATCACACTCAACGAGTCCACGTCTGCCCTTCATGCGACTATCTAAGGCGGACCACAGGGATCGCCACTTGGCTCAGAATCTTCCGTTGGTACCCTTTCCAGAACCGAGGAAGCCTTTTGAATAATCATGACTCAGCTCGCCGAGATATTTCGGACTGATCTATTCCTCCGGAACGGTTTCAGGGAAGGACCATAAAGGTCCATAAAAGGGCGATTAGTCGGGTTTGATGTGGAGGCAGCCGATCAAACAGCCCGACATGAAATGATGCGCCATCATCAGGAAGTCTTTACAACTCCTGCGGGGGCAACAAAGCCAGACAGGGAGTCGTCCGTTTATGAGCGTCCCGACAACGGACGTTTTCCAGGTTACAAACGACGAAGGATTTGTGCTCATGCGGCACAAAATGAAGGCACCTTCAGTTGTTTTGTTGTTTTTTTTTTCAAGCTAAAAATTCACAGTAATTTTGACTTTACAACGGCGTGAGGTCGTCGTTGGTTACGATGACAGGTGGGCATCGAGAATCGAGTGGAACCGAGACTGACATTCCGCTTCTCAGGGAATCGTTCAAATGTCGCCGCTAAATTTGAATGCCTTGTTCGCCACCGAACGTGAACAAAGAAGGATTCCTAAGGAATGCGTGCGAACCGGTGTTATGGTAGTTTTAGATTTTTGGAACAGTTACTTTTTATTTTGTTTCAACATTTTTTTTTTTTGGACAAGTTCTCGGTTGACATTGGCAAGAAAAAAAATAGGTTAGTTGGTTCTACTTTTTGGGTGGCTTTTTGTGGCTATTTTTTATCAATTTGATTTTCATCATTTCTATGAAATAAATGGAAGATGTAGCTCTTGTTATTTATTCATTTTTTTATTTTTTATGGGAGCACAACGGGAGGCTCTCGTTCCAAAAGTTGGATCACCATGATGCAGCAGAAATCGCTTTTCTTCACAACACGTCAGTTCAGTGAGCATCAAAGCATTTCCCGTTGTTGTGTTTTGCTTTTGAGGAGGATTGTTTTGTGAGTGTCAAAATGGATTTTTTGCATTATTTTCAGTGGAAAAATGTTCTTTGAAAGCCGAAGTTGTTTTTTTTTTTTTTTTACCCTAAAACGGGACTATTTGCTTACAGTTATTTCTTACGGGAAGACTTGTCTTATGTAAAGTAGTGCTGTGGCGCCATCTTTAGTGAGGGGAGGAGCTTATTTGGGTCAGGCAACAAACAGCCTTGTCAAAAAGAAACATGATGCTTTGCTGCCAACTTGTGGCATTTATAAGCTATTAACGTCAATTCCGAATGGATTTTCACTATTTTCAGCAAAGCTCGGCTGCGCTGCGTCGGAACGAGGTTAACCGCTATTTGTGTTTTTTTTTTTTTTTCCCATTTAATTTAAAAGCAAACATTTCAGTGCCCCATTCAGGCCAGAGGACGGCCTTGCGTCGACCGCCCGAGGTGGGTTGGCAACACTCGTAAAAAGGCGGCCATCCATAATTGCCTTCTCGTATCCTACCGTTGCTGCTTCTCGTGGCGCCGCCCGTCAAGGTATCCCCCACTTGTATCTTTAAGGCGATTAACGGAGTCTGAATTTTAACGAGCCAGCGGGGGTCTGGGCGAAGCGTTGCAGGCAACAAGAGATTATCGATTAGACGAGCAGGAAAAGATAAAGTGCCGAGGAGCTCTTTTGTCGAGTTGGTTTACACACTCGGTCATTGATCACGGCAGTCGGAGGGGAAACTTTGTGACAGTCTCTTCGGGCCAATTAGCGTCCAAGTGACAATGGGACACATTTTGGACCATTCATCTCATTTTCTACTTATCCAAAGTGCTTTTTTTTTATTCAGGCCAAGGCGACAATAAGAGCTGGGTGGGGAGGTGGACAATATAGCATATCTTGGCAAGACCTTCACGACAAACATCACACTGATTGCTGCTGACCTACGACCTCCGCCGTGCTCAAGCTCAGCTCACCAAGGGAGGGTGAGGGGGGGGTAGGCAAAAGGGGAAAAAAAAAAATCATGGACTTGCAACTCTCGCAGGGCGTCTTAAGGCGCAAAGCCCGTCAAGCTCGATCAAAGACGAGCAAAGGGGAGAGGGAGCCTTTATCCGGGAAGCAACATAAATCATGTGACACACCACAGATTTCAGCAGCTTTGGACCCCACATCAACCGCCCTCCTGCCCCCCCACCCTACAGCTTTCCCCGTGCATGCAGGAGTGCTCAAACATTGCTTTGCTGGGGTTTCCAGCACAAACAGTCCACAGATGCCCAACCCACAGCAAAAAAAAAAAAAACGTGAAGTCAAATCACACCTTCATTGCTTCATTTATTCATTTAATAGGCAGCACGGAACCCGTCCTAGTGCGGCATCAAGCCATGTGTGACATCATTCATGAACATTTGAGATAATAATCCCAAAAGGCAATCAAAGGCGCTTACCTGATCGAACAGGTGCCGACGTCCTCTGAGGCAGCTCTCCCTTCTTGAAATCAACGCATGCAACGGGTGTTACGGAGCATCCGAACCCAGCCAGCCACAAAGCATCCCTTGTGGCAGCATCGCCCACATCCCGCTGCACTCGCCTCAGCCTCCGAACACAAACAAGCAGAGCTGGAAAGGACGCAAGCGGTGGAGAAAAAACACGACCGGAACCTGCGCAGCAGCGCATCCGATTTTAGAGCATCGTCGCCGGTTTAAAAGCGCTCCGACGGGCTCGCCATCTCCGCTTTGCCGCCACCCTCGCGTTGCTCGCGCCGCCAGCAGGCGACTCAAGCCGGAGGATCGCCACCTCACCGTTCGTCCACTCGCACGTTTAATCGTGAAAGAGCGTGACACGCGTGGGTCCACTTTTCTTTTTTTTACCCCCCTCCTCCTTTTTTTTTGTTCTCGTGTAATCCTGCGCTGTTTGGGCACGTTTGGCGTTCGTCCCGCATCACAGGCGCACTGAAGGCGCGCAAAGAACTCAGCGCACGCACACACCGCCTGTGCGCACACTGCGGCTCTGTGCGTGTGTGTGCGTGATCGTGTGTGCGTGTGTGTGCATACAAAAGACTATTGCATCTATCTATCTATATCTGCATCACAAAAGTAAGGAAATAGGTCTTTAGTCAATTATTTCTTGGCAATAAATGAAAAGATTCGCCAATTCTTTGGTGGTGCGCGTGCCAAACAAATTAGACTGACTCTTGCTTTTAGCTTCTGGTAACCGTAAGATGTGAGCATGGACTGTGCCTGACAGTGGTCAGTTTTGTCCGCGCCAAGATTCCGCATGTCACTTTTTGACTGGTCTGAATATGGAAACTTCAAGCTGGGAGAGTGACTGGAGGGCAAGTTTCATTTAATGCAGTGTTTCTCAAATATTTTCTGCTGCGCCCCCCCCCCCCTGGCAAGAAGAAAAATATTTGAGCCCCCCCACCGCAACTATATTTCTTTACAAAACAAACCTACACCGAAGTTAATACTCGCTGGGCACAATGAGCAAGGAGAGCGCCACTGCCATCTACTGGAGTGGATGTGCAATTACACTTATTGTAGTACAGCGGGGGGAAAAGCATGTTCGCCGGGGTCACACGCGTCCCCCGAGAGGGGGCCTGCCCCACTATTTGAGAAGCACTGATTTAACGGGAGGTATGAGAAGACATTTTGCTCACTGAGTACCAGAGGTTGTCTTCTTGAGGTTTGCACGACAACATGGTCAAAGTGTCTCTGCCCAACAGACTGCACTTAGCCAATCTGAGTAGGTGCAAAAAAAAATATTTCTTCAACATGCTTAACTAAATGAACAAAAACACTCAAAATTATAATTATATTCTATTTTTAAAAGAAGTAGATGGGAAGAGCTCATTTAATTAATTTGTTTTCCCTCATGGTCTCTCTTTGTTTATTTTGACTTTTTCCATTGCACTCTTCTCTGCATTTCGGTCTTCTTCCACATCAACAAATTTTCCCAAGTATTTTACAGGACCAAGATTTTTTGTGGATTATTTCTAAACATTTTGTTTAGGTAGCTAGCTAGATATCTAGCCAGGGAGACAGATGGGGGTAGATCATTTTTATTTTGCGGTCTCCGTTTTTATCAGCACAGTGTAGCTGAGTGTGTAGTGGTCACTTTTTCTTTTTTAACTTGGTGGATCTTGATTTCTCGTTATTTGGATTATTTTTCTTGTGCAAATTGGCGTTTATGATGAATAACTCGGGAGTGCAAGTAGATAACAAATGCAGGGACTGAGAATGCCTCAACTCTTTTTTTTTTTTTGACTTTGTGGATCATTTCTCGCCATTGCAATTATTTCGCAAGCGCAAGGTTGGCACGAATCCTCTTGCGGCTTCGTGAACATGCACAGTCGTCGTCCAAATTGGAAATGCAGTGGAGGACGCCAAGGACGAGGCCTCCTCTGTTGTGAAGTGTCAAAACATTTTGAGCGTTTCGGGTCTGACATGCGCTCGTGCCTCCTCGGCTTCATCATCACTCGCAACATTTTTACTCCCAAAAACGCTCACTCGCCGGCTGGATGATATTGATTTGGATCCATTACTCTCAATGGAATTATTATTACACACCGATAACCTTCCTTCGCCTCAGTCATCCATGTAAGGCAAAAAACTATTTGTGATGTGCAATTATGTGGGAAAGATAACAGATAAGGCTGACAATTAACTTAATGTGGCCCGGACATAAGGCGCTTTTTTGCATCTCTGCTTTGGATCGAGATTCTCCGCATCAGCACAGCTCGCCCCCCCCACACATCCACCACCACCACCGGCTGAGATGTTCTTCAAACGCCCCCCAGAAGTTGAACACAAGGGGGCGTCGACTGCCAACTTTGCTCCACTTCCAGCAGGCAGAGGAGGGTGTGGGGGGGATTAATGTCATTATCATGGCCGACCTTGAAGGGGGGGGGGTGGGTGCGCTTTTTCTTTTTTGACATTTGCATTTCAAGGAGCGAACGCCTTATTGCATTAGTGGCTGGGGAAAGTGCTGCATTAACTGAGGGAGCATGTCGCTCTTATGGCTCATGTCGATGATGCACACATGCAATGTGGCTCGGAGCTGGTGGACACGTCAACAGCACACGGTTCCGCTCACATATGGCACGTGATGCACTGCATGCTAATATGATCAGAAATTTTAAAAAAGAGAGAGAAAGATGATTAGTAGATAATTAATACTTTTGAATACTTTAAATTCTAGTAATTGTACTTCTTTAAAATATCAGTAACTTTTAAAAGAACAATTATGGTCTTGAGTAAACGGTGATCAAAGTACCGTAATCATGAAAAAACATTTACTGCACATTTTCTAAAGTTTAATTGTAAACTTTAAAAAAAAAATTCTTACAAAAGCACATGGGTAAAAATACTTATAAACTATTTTCTTTAAGTAAAAAAGTACTTGAGTACAATCTATTAAGTATGTCATTTTACTTTAGTTCTGATAAAAGAACAGATACTGTGATTTCTTTACCAAGAGTAGATTTTTATACTAAGTAAAATGTCATGAAAGTACTTGTACTCTAATTGAATTACATGATTGACTCGAATATACTTGGAGCGATTATTTTTGATACATGTTTAACAAGTTCAAGTAATTGCACTTTTAAGTACTAGTACTTCATAAGTAGAGAACCTTTAATCAAAGTATCAAAAAATCTACTCAAAAGTACATTATCAGTAATTTTACTTTTACTCAAGTACAAGTGGCAGTGCCTAAAAAAAACTCGAAGGGCAATAACTGTAAATACGTTACTTACTTTTAATTGTAATCATACTTTTTTGCTTTACTTTAAAAGTTCCAAAGTACTTTTTGCTGTCATTTTCTTAGCTTGAGCTCTCCTGAACCAAACTTTACTAAACACGCCGCCTCACCAAGTTTGCACCTGTTTCGCTTCGTTAGCCCCGCCCACTGCCTAATATGGCGCGCCAAGCCCCCTTCCACGTGCTCGCCTTTTAATTGGTGTGACCCTCGCGTCGTATGCAAATGAAGCGTTGAGGCCCCACCCTCGCACCTGATCTAAGGACAAGTTTCTGCTCTTTAGCGCAACTCTCTGTACTGCACTCACGGCCTCCAACATGACTCTCCTCCGCTGGACTTGAGCAAGCAGGATTTCCGTCTTTTCAAAAACCAAAAAAAAAAAAAAAAAAAAAACGCCCTTTCTAACGTCTGGTTTAAACTTTTTTTTAATCCCAGTTGTGTTCAAAATGCCGCGCTCCTTTCTGGTCAAGAAGCACACCAACTCCGCCAAGAAGCCAAACTACAGCGAACTGGCGAGTCCAACTGGTGGGGAAAAGTTTTTTTTTTTTTTTCAAAAGCGAGTTTGTGTGCAAACTTTCTCTGACTTGTCTCGTTCCGTTTCAGTGCTCATCATGCCGCACTTCTACAAGGGCCTCCCGCTGCCCGTCATCCCCCAACCCGAGTTCCTGAGCCCGGCCGCCTACAGCCCCATCACGGTGTGGACCACCAGCAGCCTTCCGCTCTCCCCGCTGTCCGGATACCCTTCGTCGCTCTCCTCGTCGTCCTCGTCCAAGGACCACAGCGGCTCCGAAAGTCCGCGCAGCGACGACGAGGAGAGCGGACCGCCGCAGCCGGACGCGGACAAGTTCCAGTGCATCCAGTGCGCCAAGTCCTACTCGACCTACTCGGGACTCGTCAAACACAAGCAGCTGCACTGCGACGCGCTGCAGGCCCGCAAGTGCTTCACGTGTAAATACTGCGAGAAGGAGTACGTGAGCCTGGGAGCGCTCAAGATGCACATCAGGACTCACACATTGCCGTGCGTGTGCAAAATCTGCGGCAAAGCTTTCTCCAGGCCTTGGCTGCTGCAGGGACACATCAGGACGCACACCGGTAAGTCGGCCTCGGGCCTCCCGCGGGCAAGGGGGGGGGGGGGGGGGATGAAAGCGAGAGAAAGAAAGAGAGAGAGAGAGAGAGAGTCAGAGAGAGAGAGAATTACAGCAGGGGGTCTGTTCTGTTGTTATTAAGTCATAAGGTGCTGTCATCATACGCGATTGCAGCCAGACACTCTAAAAACAGTCGGGCCCAAAATAGCCCAAAGTGGGTCAAAAAGGGACAAACCAAACTTTTGGAATTATTTATTTAAACCAAAAAGTTAGGTCAAATGAGTATGAACACTTATTTATAATGCTCTCTTTAAACTGTTGGGTCACAAATAACCCAATTTGGTTAAAAGTTCTGTTGTACAAAATAGCACCATTTTTTTGTTAAAAAATGGGTTGATATGTACAAAAGAAGATAGAAAGTTAGACAGTTCCAATTCTCATTTTTTTTCTTAAGACAGTAATTCTTAGGGGTGTATAATTTATGCAAAAAAAACAAAACACATTATTTTTAAACATCCTTTTCTCCATTGATCGTTATCTTAACAGGCGCACCCCCTTGGTCATCTCAACAGAGTTGGTGCACCCTTTCGGCCTCCAAGCAGACGTTACATTAAATTTTAAATGTAATTATAGAATCAGTATTTTTTAAAAGACACACCCCCTTTAACATCCAGACATGCAGATGTTGGCACCCCTCCTTCCCCGACATGCACACTTTTATAGCAAATGAATTCTTATATGTAACCTTGTTTCGTTTCAAAATCAAACTGCGCACCCCCTTCATCATCCGGAGTAGCCACACCCCTTCTACCTCCCACGAATACCCATTTATAGTCATTTAAAGGCATAATATTTAATTATGCTTGATTTCAGGATCAGTACTTTTTTGAAGCGGCGCACCCCTTTGACGTCCAGACAGAATTGACATACCCCCTTTCCAACACACGCATCAGTTTGTAGCCACTGAAGGGATTTTGTTTAATCATGTTTTCATTCAGACTCAGGGTTGTTTTAATCCTCGCACCCCCTTCAACAAACCAAGAGGGGTGGCGCACCCCTTATCCTCAGCACACATCTGTTTAAAGCCAGCACTTACTGCACTTTAGGTAATCATTTTCCCTTTCAGACCATCATTTTTATTCGTCTGTGCACCACCTCTCCCACAAACACACCCCTTTTTTTCAACAATTAACTCATTATGTTTGAGCGTGTTTTAGACTCATCATTAGCCATGGCTGCATTTTCCAAACTTTCTCTTAAGGGCACACCACCTTCAGACAGACCAAATGTCTACTACAGGCATTATGCTTAATCGTGTCATAATCTTTATATTTTTAAAGGGCGCACCTCCTGCCTGCACACACTTCTAAAAAAAGTAACTACAAGCAATTTGTTTGATCACGTTTTCATGAAAAGTATATTTTGTGTGTGTGTGTGTGTGTCAACATGTCTTAACTTTGCCTCCTGTTGTGTCACTTCCTGGCAGGCGAGAAGCCCTTCTCGTGTCCCCACTGCAAGCGGGCGTTCGCCGACCGCTCCAACCTCAGGGCTCACCTGCAGACCCACTCGGATGTGAAAAAGTACCAATGCAAGAACTGCTCCAAAACCTTCTCGCGGATGTCGCTGCTGCACAAGCACGAGGAATCCGCCTGCTGTGTAGCACACTGAACACACGGGATACTCGCTTCCACTACCGCAAGACTTTTTCCTTTTTTTTTTCTGTTTGTTTGTTTTGAAAGGAAATTTGCAAGCAAGCCGGGAAAGACGTCAGGGAATGTGTTTTTTTTTGGCCAAGTGGTCCTTTTCTACTTTTTTTTTTTTTTGCAATGGTATCCTGTTTCAAGCTTTACGTACTCGCCTACCTGTGCTATTCATGCACTTTTTGCATGTCTATAACGTCTCGTGTGCCTTCACTTTGCTCGGACACATCAAGTTAAAAAGGACGCCATGGGAATCGCAAAGCCATCATGATGACTTAGGGAACTTTCTTTTTTTTTTTTTTTTTGCACAGACATTACAGACAGATTGCCAGCACTCACGTCGGGATCTTTTTTTCCCCACCTGTTTAAAGTGCCTCCGTTATTACTCAGCAATAATACGTTTTTTTTGTCTTTTATATATTTTTATACTATATTGAATGTAAGAGTGACTGCGATGATTGTATATTAAAACTGCAATGCAGGTTTGTTTTCATACTCTCATGACACTTTGGGAAATAAAAGTATCATGGCATTTTTCTTTTTCTTTTTGGTCGAGTTTAGCCGCAATCGAGCGTGTTTTTAAGATATTTAATCCGAGTGTGTTTGGAAAGGAAAAATGAGATGTGAGTCAGCTCCCCAAATCAAGCCTGAACCCGTTTCCCGGGCCTAGCACACATCAAACCTTATTGAAATGTCACACGTACGAGCTATATTGATCGGCACGCACTTGCGAGAGCCTCTGAGGGCCCGCCAGGCCTACTTGAGCCTGACTATGAGCTCTGTTTCCACCTGACTGCATTCAGCCAAACATGCAAAGTCTGATATATTTTTTTTCCCATCGGAAATAATGTCAGGTGAATTAGTCAGTTCCGGGGTCAAACTGTCACCGTTGTAACAGATAACTCGACGGGCGGCGTTTAAACACTCCTGGTTGTCATACAAGCGTTAAAACAAGTTAACCCCTGTAAAATAAGACTCAAGCGGAGCAAAATGCGTCGGATGCCTGACAGGCAGGGAAGGATGGAAGATGGATTCAGGCATCCAGTGGTGCATTATGCAAGAAAAAATTGTTTTCGTAGAAATAAAAGTCATGATTTTATGAATGTGCAAGTCATTTTGTGTAAAGAGTGAGATTTTATTTTATCAACTGAAATGCTGGAGGGGGCCGCTGAGGACTGCGCACTTCCTAAACGAATGTGTGAGAAAAATATGGACAAAATATGTGCATACGAGCAAAATACGTGCTCTTAATATATTTTCTATTACATTTCTCAATGCATGTATTAAAAATCCACTATCCTAGCACACACCCTTGCATCAAAATTAACATTGACAAGAGCACAAAGCGTGTGAACAAGAAATTTGATCAGAACATTTCTGATTGTATAAGAAAAGAGGGAGAGTTTCAAGAAGAAATGATACATTTGATGAGTTTTATTTGTGCAAGAAAAATTTAAAATAAATGAAAAAAAATAGTTGCATTTTGCCAAATAAAGTCATGGTTACATATAATTAAATTATCTGAAGTGATAGTCCTAAATTTACAAGCCAAACTGTACTTAAAAAATATTGTCATAATCTAGAGTGAACAGCCATAATCTTACAAGAATGCAGTCCAATGTTTTTGTGGATAAAGTTCGAATCGTGTGCAATTAAAGCGGAAAGCGTCATACTTCAACTAGAAAAAAAAATTCATGCAACAAAGTCAGAATTTTACGATTCTGACAGATCACCATCAACATTATAACCTTTGCCAAATAGTGCTTGTAAAATCACATTTTTTGGAAAAAAAAAAAAAAAAAAATCCTCCTCCCTTTGAGAACAGAATCGTCATTTGAAAAGAAAAGAGAAAACAAAAGCAGCGTTTCCGCTTCACTGCCGTTTTTATGAAGCCATCAAACAAACTGGGAAGTGAAATCACTGCAGGCGAGCGACGGCCAGTGCAGCTATTTGGATTTCTTTGCGGCAGTGCCTTTGACAACCTGCTTGAAATTCTCAAATGTTTGCAACAAGTATTAAATGGACGTCCTCGGGCGACGAGGCGACCGCTGGCATATGCTAATCGCCGCGCACGATCGCAGCACACGCACAGTGCCGGAGAGCATCAAAGGATGCCACTTAACGCGTGGCAAGGGTGGTCGTGTTTGTTTTCGTTTTTTCCTGTTGAGAAAACTACTGACCTGACACATGTGATCGGACAAGTTGCCACCTTTGAGTCGCTGCAAATCTGCCCCAGGTGCGCGCCGGCCTCGGCCAGGTGGCTCTGCGTTCCTGTGGGAAACAAGAGTTACTCTCATAGTCATCGTTTGCCCCCCCCAAGAGTGGCACCAGGAGGGCACTTCAATTTATTTTTATTTTTTTGTTCCAGCCGTTTCGCCCTCCAAGTCCCTTTGCCAGTTTGACGTCTTCGATGAGGAGCAGCTTCATCAAGGAGGTGTCGGGTCGGGCATGGAGACAAAATAGGATTCCATTTTACCTTATGAAATAGAGTGAATGTAGAAAAACACACTTTAAGGCAAACAAAAAAATTGCAAGTGTAAAAAGTAGAGAAAATACTGTACACGGAGTGTCGGTGTTTGATACGTGCGTGTGCCTTTAAGAGGCGGGGACCGGTAGGGAGGTGACAGAAAGGTCATAAATTAGCAGGATTAAAGTCACAATATTAAGAAAATAAAGTCGCAATTTGGGGAAGAAAATCTTGTTCACCTCGGAGAGAAAAAAAAAGTCAACGGTCTTTCTGCATTTTTCTATTATTTTTTTCTGAAAAAGTAAAAATGAGGTTAGCAGTAAAAGTCGAGAATATAATTGTATGTTTTCAGCAAATATTTTTTTAATTAAGGTGTAATTTGTCGAGAATTTTTAGAAATTTTTCTTCAAGAAAAAAACAAGTTTAGGGGAATAATTTTTGATTTTTCAGTTGAAAAAAAAAAAACAGCTATTTTCCAAGGTTGTTTGTTTTTTTCTGTTGTTGTTTTCTGGAGAGCGTTGGATTATAGTCATCCTCGGGGTGTATTTTTATTTTTGATTTTTTTTTTTTTAGGGTCGTTTAAAAAGGGTTGGAGTTTATTTATTGATTTATTTTTAAGTATGATTCTTCGTAGAATTAGGTAATAGTAACAAGAAAATAAAATGGGTGGGAAAAAAAAGTTGTGATAACGCTCTTTATTTGGGAAAAAAAAGTGGGAATTTTTACAACAAGCTTTCCGAAAATAATATCAGAATAATAATCATAATTTTCTTTGGAATTTCATTTGTTGTCTTTTCTGTTTCGCCCTAAAATTTCTTCATAAGCGACACCGAAAACATTGAATTTTTGTTCACGACTTTTCCTTTTTCCATTCATCAATAACAACGTCTTAAACCAACACCTGGCGCATTCATTTTATTCCTCCAATGAGGAAACACAAATAAGTGACATTGCCAACCAATGGACTTAATTTCCTTCTTTCTTAACGCTGCTGCTCAAGCGAAGACGAGATGGAAAAACCTCGACCAGTTGATTGGCAACAGACGCTAAAGGATGAATACACAATCAGGCCTTTTATGTCTTACATTCCGTCACGTGTGGAGTAACTGTCCTCACACGGCACATAGAAGTGGCTGGAGGGGCCAAGGGGTCAAAAGGGGGCCGGCGTCATTAAAGGCAAAACCCCCTCTGGCTGGACGATGAATCAGCGAGTGTGACTCCTTCGCAGCCGTCAAGTGGAACAAATACAATTAAGGCCGTCGTCAGAGGTGTGATTGTCCCGAGAAGCAGACGCATCAAATAGGACGCGACCGTCTATTCGTCTTTTCCAATAAGCGCCCGGAGAAATGTCGCTCATTAGCGACGACCCGATTTCCTTCCAGGTGACGAGAGTTTCCACACAAACGCCTAATTGAATCAGTGTTCTATTCCTCAATCGGAACAGAGCAGCATCATTTCAATAGCAAGGGAGGACGTCTTCTTTAACTTCATTCATCTAAATCACTTTTATAAATGACACTAAATATCACAATTTGACTTCAGCACCCCTAAGTTTGCCTTTATTAATTTGTTCAAGTCAAATCACTAAGGGGAGTCAAAACTGCATTAAAAAAAAATTCACAAGTTTTCTAAATGAAGCAGCAAAAGGCATCGTTTGAAAAGGCATACGGTGGTGACCAAAGATTATGTTGAGTGGAGCAGATGAGAGTGTTGTCCGAATCAATAACAGCTCAGCTCCGGTTGCGGTCTCACTGAGCAGGTCAACCAGCAAAAAAGTTGTGTTATTGATCAGATTCGCTTGGTCTCGTTTCCACGCCATTGCCTGCAAATGTAGCTGAGCATATTTTCTGTTTTATAATGGAGCCAAAAGTTGCTCTTGATGCATTCAATTTAATTTCGAAAGCAAAGTGAGGAGTTCCTCAGGGCACAGCTTTAGGTCCAGCTTCTTTCTTTTTTTTTTTTCCATTTCATTTGGAAACACCATATTATTTAATTTTCTTCATTCACAAATAGATTCACAGGGGAAAAAAATCGTTCACAGCCTCAGGCCGTGCCGTGACCTCTTGAGATGGCGGATGCGTAGTTACAGTTGATTAAAATGCGAGCTGGTGGTTGAGTGGCTACAAGCGAAAAAACACGTCTGATTCTCAAACACGTTTGGGTGCAAATGAAATATTCCATGAATGAATAATAGTCACACCGTTTACGCTTCTGGCTTCGAGTATTTTTTTTCTCTCGCAAACTGCAAAAAGCAATTCCAACAGGGTTCAATGATAATACATTTCATTTGTCTAGCGAATTTATTGTTGAACTGAGTTTGCATATAATCTGCTTTGAAAGCCATATTTTCCCCACTAATTACGAATCAAACATTGCAGAAAATAAAATTTAAAAACATGGATGAGACGAGGTGGTTACGGCACAAAATGGTTGAACAAGAAACCAATACTTAGTGCAAGAACTCCTTTTTTCGCCACAAAAATAAACTGACGCAAAATGTTAATACTGTTGAGGTCCTATGTTTGTACTTCATATCATTCAAAATCTGTAAAAAATAAATAAATAAATATATATATATATATATATATATATATATATATATATATATATATATATATATATATATATATATACATACATATATATATAGGCCTTCTCACGTTGTAAGCACAACCTAAAACATGTCTGCCATCTAGTGGTGATTGGTGATATTACAACCTAAATTCAATGCAATTCGGCACTTGTGGATTTGCATATTGCTAAATTTATTTATTTATTTATTCATTTAATTTTTAATTACAATGTTTTTTTACATTTAGGATACATTTGTTAGTTTTTTTCCCCCTCCCCATGCATCCATTTTTTACCTGGAAAGTAATGTTTTTTGAAAGAATTTGTTTGATTTGTAAAAATTAAAATAAAAATGCTTTCCCTCCCCCCCAAAAAAATGTGAAGGGGGAAGGGGGACTGCCAGTTGCCAGTTTTGTTGCCTCCGAACAAAGCGAAGCGGTGTCATCGCGATTATTATGCGTGCGTCTGTAAACAAAAAGGAGGTTTACAAGTCGCACGGTGAAACAACAAATGATTCTTTCATGATGCGTTGTTATTTTCAGCGGCGGCGAAGAGGAGAATGCAATATTAAAAGCTGCGTTTCCTTTTTGTCACTTGACGTTTTGACAGATGCTGCGAGCCCTCTGGAGCATCGCAGCGGCAACAGGCTGCCAGCTTGTCAGGAGCTGCTAATCAAGATGAATTTTAGGCAGGACTGTCATTGTTTAGTTCACAAGAGCAATCTTGGGGTTGTGGGAATATCAACGAATTAACAAACTTGGGAGTATTTGGATAATAAGCCGAGCTGGTCAAACGTTGATTTTAAATGACGAGACGGGGGTTTGTTTGGCCGTGGGGATCTCCGTCCCAGCGTGAGGCCTCCAGGTCGGGGATGAGGCAAAGCATACTAACTCCGATTTACACGAGCTGACTCCTCAGTCGGCTCTGTGAGGCAAATTAACAGCAGAGGATTTGAAAAGCAAACCTGGAGAGAACTTTAAACGTCTCATCAGTGAGATGAGATTTGCTTTGGAATTGTAGCGACAATCCCCCCCAAAGTCATTGAGTTGAATTAATAGCCCCCTCGTTTGTGTTTGCCTGCCTGCATCTTAATGTGTTTACTCACTAAAAAAAAATTTTTTTTTTAAATATCACAGGCTGTTTTTTTGTTTTTTTTTGGTGACGCAGAGGTGAAACTAGGGAAGTCTTCGCTTTCTTTCATACCACAGTCTGCACTCATTAAGAATTAAACAGCCGAGCAATTGTGTTTTTATTGCTTATCATTTCTCAGCATTTAAAGGAGCCCTGTTTTTATTTCTTATCAGAGGGCAGTTCAGTTTTTATAAAGCCGTCCACAGGGTCGTAAAAAAAAAAAAAAAACTGAGAATTAAGTATGATTTATTAAGAGTATTGGCGGGTTAAACGCACCTGCGAGTTTTTATTTGTTCTGAGAACGGCATGGTGGGTCGTCGGAGTTGAAACGATTCCTCCACTCGCTAACGAGTACGCTTCACTACACCGCATCAACGCTTGAAGCAGACAACAACAACAAGAATTGTAGTTGTTCAACCACTGGCAGGTTGGATTAAATCTGCACATGCAAAAGAAAAGATTTAAAAACTATCAATAATGCAAATAATTAATTGAGAACTTGTTGGAATAAATATTTGAGTTGAGCACAACTCAAGATGACGGGCTGGGTTTCGATTCAAATTTCCAAAATTGATTCGATTCGATTCACAAGGGCCCGATTCGATTTTCGATTCATGATTCACTTTGATTGATTTTCAATTCAATCAAGGATTTCACGCAGTGCAGATTTGATTTTGGTATGGAAGGCGTTAATAAATAAATCTGCCTTCTTGCTTGAGGGCGCTGACGTCACTGCTTCTGCCATTTTGTTTTGATACGCGACTTTTACGTCGGGATCTCGCATGAAGTCACGTAAATTTATATGGAAAAACACTAGCATATAATACGACATCAATGTGAAGAATATGATCATGATTTCTTGATTTTACGTTAGGCCAGCAGAGAAGGTCTTGACCGCCCGCCACCGTCTATTTTTCATCTTGGCATGACTTTTGATGCCTTGCCGTGGGCGTGTACCAATTTTTGGTGACAGGTACGTCGACTGCGTGATCTCGCTTAGCTTAATGGCTAAATAGTGCAACTGAATACTGCAGCCTGAACTTTGATATGACAAATCCCGCTACACGTCAAAAAATTCACCTGGTTGGAATTTTCTAAGGATGTGCTACTCGTCGCTGAGAAATCTCGACGAAACAACGGAAAGGCCATCTCAGCAGATAGTTTGGGTTCCTCTGCCGTCCTGTCTGCTGCTGCTTATCTGCTCATCAGTGAAGGGAAAAGGTGAGCATGGAGCGCAAACAAAAGGTGCTTGAATAAACTAGCTTATTGAGAGCGAGGCTATTGTGCCGGGCCGACAAGCCCGAACAGGAGAAGCTTACCTGCTGACGGCCTTTTGCTCCTCAAGGGGGAAAAAAATGTTTTTTTTTTGTACGTGATCCTAATCTGGACTGCAGAAATGACAACTTCAAATTGCGATTTCTTGCACCTTAAAGGAGCCGTGACGCCATTTTTTTTTTTAAACAAATTAAAACAATTTTTGCATTAAATCTTCAAGTTTTGAAGGGACAGCTACTCACCCAGGCCAATCTACGGCGGGGCCAACGCCTGGTACGGCTTCGATTACAATGATACGAAATTATGGTACTACTAAACCTTCAAACAACGGCCACCTTAGCACACGCAGAGCAGCAACACAGACAATCAGAGCATACAACAAAACTCGCTCTCGGCAAATAATCTGCCTGCTCGGTGGGAAAGACTATGATTGGAATTTACAATAGTTGGGGACCTTCTCTGCCTCTTTTCCGTGCTTTTAATGACAGCACACCTCATCCAGTAGACACGAGTACTGCCTGGCATGTTGCCACACTGAAGGCCGTGCAACTCTATACCGACATAAAAAAAACTAAATTTACAAAGAAAGTCTGAAAGGTGAATATTCATAAAGAATATTACAAATTTGCGTCATCCACAGCACGTGATAGCTTTCTCTTAAGTGGCCAGTCAATTTAACCGTCTGATATGAGCATTTTTTAATTCATTCATTTATTTATTAAACATTACAATGTATGACATAGGTGACAACATTCTCTGTTCTAAAGTTGGTATTGTAAAACAGTCATTTATATCTTTATCATTGCAGGCATTCATTTTATAAAATATATATTTTTTTCAATTCATTGGCCGATTAATCGGTTATCAGAATTAAAAAAAAAAAAAAAAACACATACAGTCAGGTGTTTGCTTTCGAGTTGCATGTATACTATCTCACGGCACATCAATACAAAGTAGTCCAATTGCTCGCCTTCACGTTTGCATTGAAATGAGCGTTCTATTTTTGGAGGCCCACCCTCGCCAGGCGGCGGCAGATTTGCATGGATTGACATATTGCAATTAAGCACGTCATAAACCCAACCCCCACCATACGCACACACAACCTCACCCACCCCCACCGCTCCCACCACGACAAGCAGATTGTTTGCTTTTCTGAGCGAGTAGTCTCGGTTGCCATAAATATCCGCCTTCACCTTTAAGCGTTGGGATGGCAGGGATGCTCTGGCCGGCGCGCCTCCATGCTTTCATGATCACAGGGCAGCTGCCGGTGCACAACCAGCTGCTTTGTGCCCCGCCAGAGAAGCAACGGAGGCCGATAACAGGACGCTGACGGATGATGAGGGGAGAAGGTGAAGGCTTTAAAGGCAGCGCACGGCGTGGGAGATAACGCTAATGATGTTGAGATTAGCACTCATTTAGTGTGGAAAAAAAGGTCTGGCCCGAAGTGAGCAGTGATAATGTCGGTATGAGGCACTGACGTTTTTATATGAGGCAAACAAATGGCGCTCATCTACTGGAGCAACAACATGCTGGATTGATGAAACAAGAATTGATTTAATTCAGTGCTTCTCAAACAGTGGGGTGGGGTCCCCTTGGGGGACATTGTTGAGGGGGGCGCGTGTGACCCTGAGGAACATGCTTTTTTTCCGCCATACTACAATAAAGTGTAATTGCACATCCGCTCCAGTAGTTGGCAGTAGCGCTCTCCTTCCCCATTGTTCGCAGCGAGGATTAACTTGACGGTGTAGGTTTGTCTTGCAACAAAATTGTAATTATTTATAGTTGTGGCGGAGAGTGGGTCTTGGTGGGTGGGGGGGAGGGGGCGAGAATTGTTTTCTTCTAGCTGGGGGGGGCGGAACAGAAAAATAAATGAGAATCACTGGTTTAATTATTACTCTCCCTAGTTGTCTATGCACCTAATTTCTCATTGCCTGTCAATTAGTGGAGCACAACTTTTCCAAATAAACACGGTGAAGCAGCATTTAGCTTTTATGCTGCACATGCAGCTACCTTTTGTATAAAATGCGTTATGTAAATAAATGCGCATTGCCTCAAGTCCAGGAGTCTGGGTTAGTGCCACTCCGCACTTTTTCCCAACTGACGGCCATGGCCTCAGATTTGGAGGGGCTGTTTCCCGCTCGTCTGCGAGCCAATCCGACGAGAGCCGAGGATAAAACCAACAGAGCCATATCTATAAAATCTGAGACGCAATACAGAGGCCACCAAAAGGGACCAACTTAATCACACGGCTGCTCATAGAAACTCTGTCTGTAAAGGTCCTGAACAGAAAAGCAGCCCCCCCCCCCATCCCATCATGCAAAATTTGGGGGATATAGTCTTCCAGAGGCACTATGAAGATATATCTAGGAATTAAAATGTGAGGTTTTGACCCTGTTTCAATTTGTGGTCCTTTTCACAGCAGATGGATGGGTGCATGGCTGATATCATCACCAGAAATCCAAGTGTCTTTAATGTCTAGAAAACAGTAAGAACACAAACTAAAGTTTTTATGTGGCGTGGTTGGGGAGCTGGGTGAATTCTAGTTGCCCTTAAAAATAATCTCTAACAACTGAAAAACAGTTGCAGCACAAACAAAAGCTTTGATGACGCAAACGAAACCGACTATTGGGGCTGGGAAGTCAAAGGGACAGCCTTGGCGGAGTTCAACCCACGATCGGAACAGCCCATACAGTGAAAAAATATATAAATTATGATTCAAAACGGGTTGTAAAAAAAAACTGTGCCAACTGCTTAATGCGGTGCACCACCGCACCCCCCTTCCCCTTTAACGCCGTCAGCACTTGTATGAGGCATGCCACCGAGCACAGGAATCTCCATGACGCGAGATCCTCTCATGGCAAAAGAACTTGAGTTGCCACACAGAGCCGGAATGTTCCACCGGGATGACAGAAGGTGTGTCCCGTCCCGCACCGACGACCCACCATCGGGCAAATGGCGAGGTGCCGCCTCAAGTGAAGCCCCAGCAGGTGCTGCGCTGTCAAAAGCCACTTCGCACCTCGCCTCTCTCACACCTCGCCGCCACTATCGCCCACCCTCGCCCCGCAGGAGGGACTCCCCCGAGGCTCTGTTTTGTTATCAGCATGAGTCCACTTTGAAGTCAACCGCAATCTGGACTGTGTTTACTTGTCCAGCGTGCCAGCATGAGGTCACTTTTTTTTTTTTTTTGCATGACACAACATGGCCGCGGACGGCTGGAGAAGAGTGCGTCAGTGTCTGGAGGACGCCATGTGGGCGAAACGTATCCCCAAAAAGGGCAACGGCATGAAATGGTAGCCAGACAACCCTCCCAAAAAAAAAAAAAAAAACTGATTTAATTGAATCCAAACCCCCTAAATAACGCCATTGATATTTCGATTTTAGGCTCAGATGAAAAATGAGCTTTATCGAAGGACACGGTTTGTTTTCGAGCTATAATCACTTTGGAATATCATCCATCAAATGATCCGTCTGTCAAGCGTCTGAAGCGTTATTTTCATCGGCAAATCACTTCAACAGCACGGATATTTTCTCTCTTTCAAATATTGGGAGGAACGGATAGTCTAATGCAAAAAGACATTTACAAAATTTTGATTTATTTTTTTTCAGATTACAAGAACTGTCTTTGATATAATACGGCTAAATGGATCATTTGAAGGATTGCGGTCGTAGCCCAAACTAATCGGGGCGGCTAATAAACTCTTGTCGCATTCATAATTTACAGCAGTTAGAAAAGTTGCTATTAAATATTAATAATCAAACTCGGGCCTGTGGCACATTTTCCAATTTTGTATTTTTGATCAGAGCCGAATTTCAATAGTGAAAAAAAGCGGTCCGTATTTCCTGGTAGGATTAAAAAACAAATTGCCAATTTAAAAATGGGGAGAAAAATAAAACCTTATCAGACATTTGTTACGAATCAAATATTGTTCCATAGTCTAATTCATATTTTAAACGAGATGTGAAAAAAAACGACCTTAAGTTAAGACAATTAATTTTTTTTTTTCAGTTTTTCAGAGTGAAGAATGACGTTCACTAACAACGGGAAGTCATCTTATGTTGAAATGCAGTCGAACAAAAGCAACGGGCATTTTCAAGCAATCTCATCGAAGCATTATTATTTGTCATTAAATTGCCAACATTTTAACAACTTGCAAGAATTTTATGGAGTCAGCCAAAGTTTGTTTATACCATCTCAAATTCAGCCAAGCGTTTATTTATTTATTTAATTTATTTTACTGAACGCGGTTTATGAGTCAGAGGCCCACAAACTGCGTCCTTAATGTCCATTTATGCTCTTTGAGCCGCGTGAAGTAACGTCAACTCTTCGCTGGGTTTATCCACTTTCTGAGAAGGGGAAAGTACGCTTCCTCGCTCGGTGGCCACAACTTAGAATGAGATCACTCACACTCTCATATCTGGCACATCGCATACCATGCTGCAGACACCACTTTGCTTAGATCAGCAAAAAAAAAAAAAAGAGTGAAAAAGAACTGGCAGTAAGAGGAAGCTGCTCGCCGCAGTCCTTCCAAAGCTGAATAATCCCCCAAGCAGCAGCAGTAACTCCAAAGCTCCTTAATTAGAACGGGAAAAAAAGCCCCAACAAGAAGTTGTGGTTATTTAACGGCGCTTGTGTTTGACAAGTCTTATGTTCTCTTCTGACTCCTTGCAAGCCAGACGATTGCTAATATTAAAATAGGCGCGCACAAAAAAATAAATAAATCGACAGTGGAACTTCCCAAACATTCACACAATTATGACAAATTATGCTTCTGAAGTCATACAAACACCGGAACCTAAAAGGCAACGAACGGCCCTCGATTAGTTTTGGGCACTAAAATCGCTTACTGTAGTTTTAAGTTGTAATTGCAGCATTTGCCACTAGGTGGCAAACATCGTTGAAGAACATCTCCAACCCAAAAAATTGTACTTCGCCACCAAAGAAGAGAGCGGGTCTGGAACCAAGCCAGGACTGAAGTAGATCCAGAAAATGCTGACGTTTTATTTACGTTAAAGATCAAGCAGATGCTATGTCGACCTAATTTCGTAATAAAGGATATGATCTCAAAATTGATGCCAACTAGTGAATTTGCATGGTTCACCGTTCTGGAATTGTCCTGCTATTATTTATTTATTTTTTTGCCCTCTCTGGCAGCATTTCCAATAAACAGAATACGAGAAAAAGTTGTCAAAAAGGCAAAGCAAAACGATATTTAAAAAAAAATGTTTGTATGTGTCCTTCAAAATGTCCTCCAACTGGCAGGTAATATACGAAGACTTGTAGAGTAAATATCTATCAGCTTGCTTCCAAAAACATCATGTGACACACGACCCAACTCACCGGTGAGCGCCTCATAATGACATTTTTTTTTTTCCTCCCCTCCGCCTGCGACATCACTCCCGTCTCGCTCGGAATACAAATTAAAGGCTGCCGTCTGACTATTTGAGGGCCAAATATATATATTTAAAGGCTGTCACGTCTGAAATGTCAGAACAGCGCCTCTGTCAAAGATCACCGTCTCGTTTCCCGGGGTCCTCAAACATGCCGATGATGTCAGAGTCAAAGGTCACATTCCGCCTTATTCGGCGCCCGCCTCGCAGATGCGGCGGCACGGACGGACGCGCTCAGCTGGAGCTAAAACGGCGCTTTGCAAAGGCCACGCCGGCTCGACGTCGACGTGCCGACCGCCTGGTGCACTCGTCACGTGGGGGATGTTCAACATCTCTCTCGCTGCTTCCACAAAAATCACACGTTCCAGTTTCGCATTATGGGACCAACTGAGGCACATCATGGAGGCGAAATGGAATTATAATACAATTTATGATAAACTGTCAATCAGACGATTCAGATTCACATTATTTTCTGTCTCTAGGGCAGGGGTGGGCAAAGTAAGGCCCGGGGGCCACATGCGGCCCATTAAACGTTTTAATCCGGCCCGCCGAACTTGAAAAAAATGAAATGAATCAACATTGGGTTTTTTTCTAAATTCTGTGGTGTGTCAAAGACAGATATTTTGTTGTCATGCTTTTGTTCATTTTCATTTAAAATTAAATGTATTTTTTTTTCTGATGAGGTGAGGTTCCCAAAACACTCCATCCATCTGCTCCTGGTCCGGCCCCTCTGATAAATGTTCGAACCCATTGTGGCCCACCAATCCAAAAGTTCGCCCACCCCTGCTCAAGGGCGAAACTGCCACGGTGCATGTCATACGGTTGTTCCAATAACTGTGAGAAGCGCTTCATGCGCAATTCATGGAGAGAAATGCGATTTGAAATTTTCTCTGAGTGCTACTCAAACATTCGTCCGCATCATGTTGTCAGAACCAACAATAAAATGAAAGCAAAGTCCAGCTCGGCAAAATTTGCTGTAAAACGCAAACCCTAACCTCTGTCAGTCACAGTTCACGATGCGGTCGATGCACACAGTCAAGTTTGTTCTTTGAGAGGCGCTCATTACTGACAATAACTTGTTACTGGAGTGGGCTATTTTAGGCTATGAATAAAAAAAAAATAAACTAAACCCTGTACTGGCGGTTTTTAGGCCACCAAAAAAAGTATTTTGTTGCGACATGACAATCCACTTCTTCCCCCAATTAATTTGCTAAATCGAGCTTCCACTATATTGGATCGATATGCTGCGATACCTGCGGCGGGCCAAGCATTTCACACGTAGGCCCTCAGTGATGTCCGACTTGAATAAATCCCCCTCATTATAACATTTATGACACCACAGCTGGATGAAATAATGAACAAAAAAGACCCTTCCGCACAACTAAGTGAGTGTTGGACGACCGAGCTTCTCTTGAAAGGTCCGTCGTGAAAATCGCCTCGCAAGTGTATCTGCAATTAAATCCACACTTTTCCCTCCTTCAACCGCTGTGGTTTAAAAAAAGCAAGAATATTCTGTAGATTTTCGAACGGTCACCAGTTACAACTTTCGGGTGTGTTGATTCCGCATCGCCCAGCCGCCTCACGAGGGAGTATCCAATCACAGGACGCATTCATCACCTTCAGCGTAAGGCCTGTGATCTGATTGGCTATCGCAACTGTCTATGAAAATCTAAAAGCCCAATTGAGACACAAAACAAGACGCCCGCACGATTGTATCTGAAGGCCACGGAACAAATAGTGTGTGCTACTGTTATTGTGAAACTTGCCTGGCAACACGAGATATCTGAATTCTGATTGGGTAAAAACTCTCACCAAAAATACATGAGGAAATAATGAAATCAATGTGAAGAATATGAGAATTTTTTTTCTTGACTGTTAGGCCAGCAGAGAAGGCCTTAAAGGCGCACACCACCGTGTGATACACATCACTTACATCCATGTATTAAACTTTTTTTGTTCCCTTTAGCATATAGCATATTTTAGCACTCACTGTTTTTGTCTTAATCGAGTTCTCGCCGAACATGGGCGATGATTTAATAGCGTTCTCGCTGATGAAAGTGTCGTCTTTTAAGCGCACTGCAGCTCTTAAGTCTCATTAATGAACAAAAGCTTTCCTTCCCAAAAAACGCTGCGCACAAATTCCCTGATGACCCAGGTGATGAACCGCACAGGGTTCGGAATTAAGTGAAAGCGTGTTCAAAGTGAGCGCGCGCACGCACGCGCAATCACAGACAGACAAAGATTAGGGAGGATCTACAAAGTCCATGCCAATCTGATAAGACTTGTGCTGTTTTCATGTGTTTTTTTTATTTTTTTTTTTATCTGAGACAACTGCTCGGCTTGTCTTATCGTGCGCGAAGCAGCGTCTGCTCTTCTAGCTTCTCTGATGATTGTCTCGTTATCGCTGGTTAGCCGAGCGCACGATTAACTCGACTAACGTTCGTAAACCAGCGACGCCTGATCGTTTTCAATGAGGGCAATTGCTCTTTGCGAGTTGTAAAAGTGCTTGAGTTGTGTTTTTGGTTGCTTGCGACAGGCGCCGCTTTTATTTCTCGGCTGTAAATTTGCAAAAATACAGCCGGTAACACATCACAGCTTAACTGTGTTTAAATGGAAGGAGACACAATGGAAGTCATCATGCGAGATTAAACTCCAATTGAAATAAATCCTGCCTGGATGTTTTGCACTTTTTGGAAAACAAGAGCAAGCATCTGGTTGCACTTTCCAAGAGAAGGAGCAGCTTCAACAGGGAGTGCGCAAAGGATGCAACCGGGCACTTTTTCAAAACGAATACCGTATTTTCCAGACGATAAGGCACTGTATATAAGCCGCAGCAGCTCTTTAAAAAAAAAAAAAAAAAAAAAAAAGACTACAAGACGCAGTTTTCTATGTTTTCAAAAATAAGTTGTCTACTGCATGAACAGAACGATTTTGTACTTTGAATGCACATAAAGGTACAAAAACAGATTTTTAAAACAGTGCCTTTTAACACGGCAACAACTTTGCTAATTAAAACAGAACAGACACAAGAGGAAAAAAAAAATTGAGATTTATTGAACG